>NW_026704972.1:900000-1139918 GCF_029867415.1 Vicia villosa | reverse complement strand
AATTGAAACCACTCTTATCCGGTACCAGCTTCCTCTTCTCAAGCCCTAAACCCAGAGAAAAGGTCAAACCCTAATTTCATCGCCCTTTTTGTTTTTCATAGTTCTCATATTCGGAAATTAATTTTCTGATTTTGTTTTTTTTTTCCGGTTTCAAAAATTGATCTTAGGATATAATTAAACTCTTTTTTTTTTTTGTTGATCATTTGGTATGAAGAGTGAAGAATTGAAAGCAAGGTTAAAAAAGTTGGAAGATTTAGCTGAGAGGAAAGCATATAAGGAACTTGTTAAGGATATTGCACCAAAGGAAGATGTTCAGGAGCCTTTCTCTTCTTACAAAGATCAATTAGGATTTGGTAAATTCTTCTTCACTTTTTCTATCTACTATGAATAAGCATTTAGCATATCAATCAAGTTTTATGTGTAGTTAGTTATTGGTAAAATGAACAAGGTTCTTTCATTAGTAGCCTGCTTGACATATCACTAAAAAGATTGTAATGCAGTTTGGACAGAAGATTTTTTGTATGTTTTCAATAGTTATTAGTATTAGTGCGGCTGATGAGTTGATTACACGATGGAGATCATTTCACAATCTTTTACGCATTTAAAACATTGAAAAACAAATTGTTCCCATACTAGATTAAGTGGAAGCCTTGGATGCTTTAGGTGCGTAACTGACTAGTGGTATGCTAGTATTATTAAGTTTAACTGATTTACTGTCATCATCAACTTTAAGTTCAACTGCAACATCAGTAATTTCTTTTGACCGTTGATCCCCTTCTTTGTTATAAGTAGTATCCTCAGCCTCATTGGAGTCAGTGTCAAGATTCTCATCTATGCAAGAATCGTCATTTCCCAAAATTGTGTTTTGCAAATTGATTAGTTTAGAACTAATTAGGGAAGTATGGCCAATGGAAGAGATATGAAGTGGGAATAAAGATTTCGACTCCTAACTGTTTGTTATCAAACACAAGAAAATATGTCCACTATAGTTTGTGATGTAACGTAATATCAAACAAGTCACCACCACTAACATAATACACTTTAAAAGAAACAAATTGGAAAAAGATCATTATAGCCATATATTTCATGAGATCGAGAGATTGCATGGACAAACAACTGACCTCTTCAATTATAGTATGAATCTTCTTTGAAGCTGAAGTCACACTATGTATTGAAATGCCTTTAATGGCTGCAAAAGAAAACTATACGAGTTAGCTGATATGAAAAGTATCATATCATATCTTGCTCTTACTCTAGAATAACATGGTCTTTTGTATCAAATCACATTAAACCATAAAAAACGATTCAAATTCTTTTTTTCTTCTTCTCCCTCCTTTATCTAAAACTCTAAAACATCAACATTAATAATTTAGATATTGGATTTCGTTATCGAGTCATACGAGAGTCATAATGATGCGGACAAGATGTTGCTCCTAATTGAGCAAGTTACTGGATGAGCTTAGACACTGCTGGATCGAGTAGCTTGTTTTGCTCAATGACCTTATTTTTTAGTACCTTACATTTTTGCGGAACCAAGTGTGCCATACATTGTAATGCAGTTTGGTCACAGGTTTTTTTTGTTTGTTTTCAACAGTTATTAGTATTAGTGCGGCTGCAAAATTTTAATTCAAATGTTGTTAACTGTTCTGTTTTATTGGGTGTTTTCATGGTAATGGAGTTTATTTGTTCATATGAAGTTCTTAATTGAACTTAACATGAAAACGTGATATTTGTAATGAAATAGAAAGAAAATAAAACATGTATGTGGAATTGGATGTGACAAGGAGTCATTGCATTTTATTGCATTTCATCCTTGATGACCATCTTCAAGCATTGAGGATACGACACTTCATGCCTGGCATTGGTAATGAGATTGTAAACATTTTACTTTATGTTAGCATATTGGTGGTACTGTTGGATTATGTTAGTTATCTTTGTGCTATAACAGATTTACAGTTCTTGTTATGTTATATGTAGGAGCAGGATGCTCAAACACTTGAATATCATTTAAATTCACTGCTGCAGTTTTGCTTTTTTAGTTCACTTTTGATAGTTATACCTATATTTGGATAACTTAATAAGCTTACCGTTATGATGATATTTATACACTTTCCCCATTGATTGTGAGTATTGATATAACTGAAGACATAGTCCCTTTAATATTTTCTATTATGCCAAAGTAAATAAACTGAATTCGTATTGCAAATATATATGGAGTTTTCCCCTCTCTAGTTTCTAGGTGCGCGACTTGCTACCGGATGTAGTTTCTCCGTTGTCATACAGAAGCAGTTTATGCCTGCATTGCATCTGGTAGGAGATGTCTTTCCCCTCTCAATTTTTTGTTTGATTTTGTTTCTTGATTTTTTTCCAGGTTTGCATGTTATTGTTACAATGTTTACTGGCTATCTTGTTGGATTTGCCGCATTTAGAGCTCTGTTTGATCACAGTCCTGCCATGGTATTGTCTAAAATCTGTTTTACATTACATTTTTCTATAAGCTAAAAAAGTTTCATAAACACCAAAGAACAAAAATAATATCTAACATATTAAACTATATGCCAAAATTTTTATAAACACCTAAACAAGCATCAGTATTAGACTATTTGTCAACGAAGATGAAACTAAGTATCTAAAACCAGATAGTCTCTCAATAAGCCAACTCCAAGCTTTCAATTTATCCACATCCTAAGAAACTAAGTTGAACGCCTTCTACTTACGAGACCACCAAAAAGTCCAAATTATAGCATACCATATAGATTGCTTCACATCCCCTCTTTACATTGAATTCTCATCTTTTTCTTATCTATGGTTTCAGAATGCTGCTGGAGGAATTCTTGGGTTGGTGGGTGCCATGCTTGTTGAGACTTTTCTTTTCATTATTAGAAGTTCCAATCCTGATGGCAACAAAACAAGAAAGCCCAATCAAAAATCGAGATCATCCTTTTCTACATCCAGTCTCAAGAAAAACCTATAGATACGATCAAGATGGTTTGTTTTTCAGTTATGCATATAATACCGATAATACAAAATTTTATAGTGTAGTTCATTGTAATTGTGAACACTTCTCTCAGTAATAGATAACTTAGAATTGGCTGTTGCATGATTTATCATTGAGGGCCTTCCTGAAGGGTGTGAGTATTGTGTCTGAAAATGGCATCTACATGTACCTTGTACTACAAGAAGCTATTTTGACCCATCTATGTGATCTTTAGGACTAAGGTAGTTTTATGCTTTGACCTCAACCAGACATGACTTGAAGAACAACTTACTATCTTTCCCTGCATCACACTGAATAAACTAGTATCAATTCTTTTTGAACTACATGGGTGTTTCATGACATGTAGTTTGTTGAGTGATATGCAGTATTTTTTCCTTTCATTTTTCTGATTTGATTAAAATCAGAGAGGTATATGTACTGCACTCATTGATTGCGCCTTTTAATTCTGATAAGCAATGAAGCAGATGCATATGGACACAACTTGCACTGCTGTTGCTGTATAAGTTCAAGTGGCTGAGCAACCTAGCTATACACATCCTTCTGTTGGTCTTATAACACATTAGTGAATGAATGAAACCATCTTTTGTTGTTGTTGAAGAGTGCTAAGAACAGTCTTTTTTTCAACACTCTTTAACATTTGGTCTCACATTTTGAAAATGAGTCCAATATAAAGTGGCGAGCCCTACACTGGTTTCAGTAAATGAGAGAGTGATCATTAGAGTGTTGAAAATAGAGTGTTTGTAGTGTTTTTCTTCTTTACTTTCATTCTTGTGTGCCACTTCGATCTGACATTAACAACATTGCAAATGCAAGAATTCCTTTGATTTGAGAAGAAAAATTCAATATTTACTTTTGTTTTCGTATTTCATGTGATTTTCATTTTTTAAAAATATTTTTGAATTTGTGTCAAAAAAAAAATATTTTTGAATATTTTACAATATGTATGTTGTTTATTTATATAGTATGCAATTTATATAGGCTATTGTATCTCCCACCAGTCACCACACTGTATGTATATAGTTTGTTGAAGCATCACCGGTTTACACAGTCGCCAACTCTATTAGACCATGTGCAATGGGTCTGTTGAGTTTGAACTCAACATGCAAAATCTCCTCCAATGGATGTTGAGAGAGGTGTTGAGTGTGTGCTGGAAGAGAGAGGTGTTGAGAAAACTCAACACAGTTGAGGCTGACGCAGGGGACACGTGGCAGCAGGTGAATGGCTGAGTGAAAATAAAAATAAAAAGTGGTGGGGTAGGGTGTTGAAAATAAAAATAAAAATAAGAATATGAAAATAAAAAGTGGTGGGGTAGGGTGTTGAGTGAAAAACCGAGGGTAAAAGTTGAATGAGTGTTAGAGTTATTAGGTGGAAGAAATAGAAAATGATGTGGAGTGTTGGGAGTTGAAAAAGTGGGTGTTGAGTGTTGAAACCATTATACATGGTCTTACATGAAGAGTAAATCAGTCCGAGTGGACTATTCATGCCTAATAGGAAGTATAAGTGGACATAAAATAAAGGATATATGACACCGTCAACATTATAGGATGATTATTTTACAAGGGTCAAGGGTGTCATTTTTTAAAGGTTTTAAATAAAAAAAATTCTTTAAATAAATTTTTTATTTTTATTTTTAAGGCATTAAATACAAGTATTTTCAAGATAATATATTCTTTTATTCTTTTATCTAATGTATTAAATACAAGTATTTTAAAAATAAATATATCTTTTTTAAATTTTTAAAGCGTGTTTCTGAGACATTTATTAGTATTTTTTAGTTTATAATTCTAAAATATTGAATGCACAACTTTAACAAATATATACTACATGATATTTTAAAATTTCCCCAAAAACAGGTTTCAGAAACCTTTTACACTAAGGCGCCATCTGAGATGACTTTTTCACTTTATTTTTGCCCTAGGCGCCATATGACATGACACATTCATTACAACCAAGCCCTGTCATATGGCGCCTCCACTCATTTTTTAGGAGAAGGAGCCATCTCATATGGCTCCTCCTTGTATGTGTTTTCTATAAATAATACCCCCTTTCTCCATAATTCTTCACACTTTCTCATTATAACTTCACATTTCCTCCTAACTTTTTTCAAAATGGGCTATGAGATATTCACAAGAGATGGCTATGTATTTTTCTCTCTCCTGAAATCGGCGATAAAAATAAAATTTTGGCACATCCATTCCATGGAGTCTCTTAAGAGAGAGTTGAAACGCTGGTTAGACGGGGACATCCTAAAGGGCAAAGAAATTAGAAGAATTCAGAGAAGAAGAACTGCCACTTCACTTGCAACTGGAACGTCTCGCACTTGGTTGGAGGAAGTTGAAAGAGACAGAGACGTAACGATGATGATGCACGGTTCTGATGACATTGTTTTGGTGCTTGTCATTTCTTAGATATTTTGTCGTGTTGTTGACGTTTTTTTATTCGTTGTATGTGTTGTTTTTTACTCGTTAGGTCATTTTATTTTTAGCAATCGTATGTGTTGTAACAAATGTTCTTAATGAAAAAAAAACCATGTTTAGATCTTAAAAGAAGTGTATGATGCTGTAAGCTTGAACATACACTCAAAATTGGTACAATTGGTTTTGTATTGTTCTGCATTTGTTCGATCCACTTTAAAATCTACAGAGTTCAATATGTGGAACTTTTTTATAGCTCGCATGCACTCATCCTTTGAACGAAAGTTGTCTTTCTCTTTTAAAGTTGCATCTGACTACATGCACGAGTTGTGGAATATGTCTAATGACGGTTCATCCCCGCCCATGTAAACGTTTGACATGTGCGAAGGCGGTGTGTATGTTTCAGTTGGAAGTATTACACCTTGAACATCATTTTCAGAATCATCGTTCACCATGTCATCAAATTCTAACTCTGGATCTTCTTCGTCTTTATCAATTACATCAACCCGGCTTGTTCTTCTTCGATAGGATCAACAACTTGTGACTCGTTTGGGTGTTGGAGCAGGACGTACAACTCAATCAAGTCGTACCCGGAAAATTCATGATTACAAATCATGTTTTGTAGATCTTCGCCATCCTTAACCTCCACCTGGTAAAATTTTGTTTGGTCGCCCAAAAAGACAGGATGTTAATAGAAGATATGTGACACTGTACCTCGGGAGAGTTTGATCTTCAATCGGTTTTTGAAATATACGAAGTTTGCTTTTCTACTCAAACAAAATCGGGTAACTTCGGTGTTACGAAATAAAAATCCGGATGCACCACATTGGTAAGTCTCACCATTGATGTGTGCATTAATAATATATTGTGGTGTAGAGGTCATGTTGTTGTTTGAGTGTTTGAGTGTATTAGTCTGTGAGTGTATGAGTCTGTGAGATGGCTGAGAGTTGTGTGTTTGAGTTCTTCATTTCATCTGATATAAATAAGTGCAGAGGAAAATATGAGTCCAAAATAACAAGTACCACGAGTAAGCCATCTAAGATGGCGCCTTAGTTAAAAAAAACAACAATGGCGCCATACGGTTCAACGTTGTGGAGATGCTCCATAGCGACCGATTTAAAATGCAGTTCAACATGCTTTAAGATATTCCGTCTGACCCAACTTACTTGGATCCTTGGCATCAAAAAAGGATCGACGGCCAGTAGAATATTGATAATTGACAAGATTTTGCACCGGAGTGGTGTATGATGTGGAGGAGACGTGTCTGACATGTGTTGTTGTTTCCTGTTTCCCCCGATGAGCATCGTATCCAACACACGTCAATATATCACATGGTACAAATCGGTTACTAACCCTGAATTTGGTGGAACATATTTAAATTTTATTTAATAAAAATAAGTGTGTTGAAAAACGTAGGCCAGAGATTACGGTGTAGGCATACTCATTTTTTTAATGTCATAAATATGTTGTGGTATAGGCATACTCATTTTTTTAATGTCATAAATATGCTTGTGGTTTCTAGGTCGTCTCTTTCAGGTTATTTGTTTCTTTATGAACATTGTAACTCCTTTGACGTTAAATATGTTTTTAGTTCCTATAAAATTATTAAAAATGACTTTTAGTCTTTATAAAAAAAATTGATTTTTAATTTTTATAAAATTATTTTTGCCTGCAGGTTTAGTCCCTCTATAGAGACTAAAACAGCGTGCAAAAATAATTTTATAAGGACTAAAAATCGACTTTTTTTTTAAAGAAATTAAAAGCCAAAATTGAAATATTTATAGGGACCAACAACAACATATTTAACCCTTTCTTTTATAACTACGTGGTTTTATTAATCTACTACGGCCCTCTTTGACAAGATAAATTTTGAGTTTATAGCTTATGTCTTATAGTTTATAAACTTATATGACAATAAAAGATCTGTTTGACAACAATCTTTTCATCACGAGTTTATAACTTATTTTACTACCTTATAGCTTATTTTTCAGACGCTATTTTAAATAGCGTTTTAGCTTATAGCTTATCATTTTTTCTTCCTTTTTTGCCCTTATTATTTTAAGTAAAATTCACTACAATCATTTATAATTTAATTTAACTTAAAATAAAATAATTATATATTAAATGTTTTTTAGGTCATTTTAATTTATCAACTAATTAAACCGCTAATTTTGCCAAACAGTTCAATTAGCTTATCATCTATAAGTCATCAACCATCAGCTATAAGTTATAAGTTATCAATCATCAACCATCAGACATAAGTTATAAACTATCAACTAACTTATCACCAAATCGCTATTTATACCAAACAAAGGCAAAACTTAAAAATTCTATTTATATATAAAAATATTAATTTATCGGTCTAAATTATAGTTTTGATTTTTTTTTAGTTCATTCATAAAATCCATCCCATTTTATTTTCAAATATATTTGGTCCTCTTTTTTAATTTTTGCTTAAAAAATTATGGTGTGTCATTCTAGAAAAATTTAAAAAAAATGGTGTGATTTTATTTGTTTTTTTAGATAATTTTGGTGGCATTTTATATTTTTAATTTTATTTTAATCATTTTTTATCTTCTACTTTATTTTAGTAATAGATACATTGTTGCAATGATCAGAATTGCCGTGTTTCATTGTTTCCTTCTCATATTGCACTAGGTCCAGTTCCTTTTGTCTTCATTCACTGATCCTGAAATAAGTAAAGCGTTTCATTCGCTTCGTAGACTTAATAAAACTAGTAATAGTGCACACATTAGTGATAGTGAAAGTGATTATGTTTTCAGTCATAATTTATTTGATTCTGATTCTGAATTTAGAGATCATAAAATGCCTGAAACTCTAGGAACATTAAGATAATTTGTTGCACCTAATGTAACCTATAATGTATTATCTATTAAATATTACGAAGTTGTTGTATCGTTTGAACTTAAATCTGGTTTAATACACTTGTTACAAAATTTTAGTGGTCTTGCGCAAGGATCCTAATAAACACTTGAATGAATTCCTGGTAGTGAGTTTTACACCACTAAAGCCAGAAAGAGTCACAGAGGACCATATCAAGCAAAAAGTTTTTTCATTATCACTTCAAGGTGTTGTGAAACATTGGTTATACTATTTTGAACCAAAGTCTGATGGAAAGATTTGAAGAATGTGTTTCTAGAAATATTATTCTACCTCAAGAGTTGCTTCAATTTAGAATGTTTATAGGGAATCCTTGAATGACTATTAGGAGATTCAAGAAATTAGTGTCTAGTTATCCTTAACACTAGATTAGTATACAATTTCTCATCTAATATTTCAATGAGGGCTCACTACCTATGGATATAAACATGTTAGATGTTGCTAGTGGAAGAGTACTTGTCGATAAGACTCTAGAAGTGGTAAAAGTCTTGATTGTGAATATGTCCCTTAACTTTCAGCAATTCACATCCAGAAACAATTCAGTGGTATTGACAAGAGGAATGAATGAGATTCAAACTTCTTCTACTTCTCACAAAAATGTAGAAAAAAATTGATGAACTTAATTCATTGGTAAAATAGATGGCATTAGAAAAAGCTCAAATAAAGAGAATTTGTTGAATTTGCACTTCTCTTAAGCGTCCAACATATTCATGTTCTACCTTGCAAGAGGATTCTCGAAATATTGATTTTTCACAAGCATATGCAACAAATATATACAATCCTCAACCCAACAAACAACTATGACTGGTATAAAAATCATGATTTATCCACTAACTGGTACCACTCCCGTTGGAGAACAAATTCAAACCTAAAGTATGGAAATTCATTTGCACAAAAAACCCTTGGCAGTGGCCAAAAAAATCCACAAATGGGTAGATCTAAACCTTCACTAAAGGACATTGTCAAGCAAATGACTATCCAAAATGTACGATTTCAACAAAGAAGAGACTCCACCATTTTAATTTTGGAAATACAGATCATACAATTGACCACTTTAATTAATCATATGCTGACTCAAGAATTGAAATAACTACTTGCCTACACAATAGTAAATTTGAATCTTCCTAAGCAGTCGTTAGTTCGATTTTAGGAAAAAATGTTAAACCATCATGATCCGCTGTCGCACACAGATCAAAAATGAGTGTTTTGTAAAAACTGTAATGTAGTAACGGTAACGATAACTCGGATATCGTCTCACAAGGATTCTTGTTTATTATCAACTAATCAAAATCGATTGGGGGGGGGGGGGTTGGTTTAGGATTCAAATAAGCTAAAATGCAGTATTAAGTGATTAATAATTAAGCTAAAACGAGCCAACCTACTATGTCGACTTCCGACTTATCATCGATCCCTACAAAATTTCACTCCCTAAACGGTTCGTTCCTATTCGACTATAATAACCACTAACAAGCGCAATAGCTATTATATGATGTATGTTCTTGAATTACGGATTAAGCAAACAGATTAATACTATTACGAATTAAGCAAACGCAATTTGATCGAACGCGATAATGCAAAAGCTACGTTACCGCGATTATGATTCTAGACCATACAAACAATCGAATTTAAGAAATCTATCCTATAGCAACAATCAAATTAAGCAATCAATTGAAATTATAGAAAGATTTCAAAGGAAAACGAATTAACATGAAATTTATAAAGAGACCTCAAAGCCGAATCCGAATACAATAGATTGGTTCTTGGAAAATTAGTTCCTCATGATCGTACAAAGCCAAGCGTATTTTTCTTTTGGTAGTGAATAGTAAAACGTGAACAGTGTTTCGGTTGCTAGGGTATTAGGGAAAAACAAGACAACCTGTTTACAACCCAACTAGGTTAAAAACATAATCCAGGCCCAAATAACGACCCAAAACTAAAATAAAAATAATGCAGCAGCTTCAAACGCAATTCTGGAATATATGAGCTCTGAATGTGACTTCGACTCCAACACGAAAGTCATAGCTCTCTCTCTCTCTCTCTCTCTCTCTCTCTCTCTCTCTCTCTCTCTCTTAGCTTTCCAACGATTATTAGAATGCCTCAATCGGATTCCTGGAACCCCAGTTATGATCGTTTCCGTGAAAGCTGCTAAAGCTGGAAATTAAGTACGAAAATCAATTAAAGGCAAAAATAAAGTAAAATATAAAAACATGATAAAACATAAGAATAACCGAAATAAGTAAAGAAATGCCTAAGTAAAAATATAGGAGAATGTGCATCAAGATGCACTGATTACATCACTTAAAAAAGTGGTTGCACCTAAATTTATTGATGTTCAGCAAAAACAACCTACACGCCACTTCCTTTTCCTCAAAAGACAATTAGGAGTAAAAGAATGGATGAGGCAGATAGGGACAAGGAAATATTAGATACATTCAGGATGGTGAAAGTGAACATTCAACTCCTTGAAGCAATTAAGCAAATTCCCTAAATATACCAAATTTCTCAAGGAATTGTGCACACATAAGAGAAGGATGAAAAAGTTAACGTGTAGCAGAATGTTTATGCGTTCATTGAGTCCATGCCCTAAAAAATCAAAGATCCAAGAACTTTTCCCATTTCGTGTACCATAAGTGATAATAAGTTTTAAAATGTCATTCTAGATCTAGGTGCTTCCATTAATATTATGCCTACATATGTTTTTAACACTTCTGCTTTCGAACCTTTTATAAAATGGAGGTGTTATCATTCAGTTGACAAATAGAATCAGTGCTCGCCCAACTGCAATAATGGAAGACGTACTTGTTCAGGTTAATGAATTGATATTTCCTAGAGATATCTTCATTCTAGACATTGAGGTAGTGACAAAGTCTAGTAGGGCACCTATCATTTTAGACACGTCGTTCATCAAAACAGTAAAAATAAAAATTGATGTTAATCTTGAAACTCTTTCCATGTAATTTGGCAATTACATCTTAAAATTTAACATATTTGATGGTATGAAATACTACATGGAAGAGCGTTCACTTTTTCAAATAGAATTGCTTGCTAATTTAGCTAATGAAACATATCATGATTTACTTTCTATTCATTTTTTCTTTGATTAATTTTAATGACACTTATACTTTTGGTGTTTGTATCAATACTCATTTATGTTGAGTTTTTGTAGGTGGATATTTCTTATGATATTTCTATTGAAAAATTTAATGTTACATATGTAGTTCGTACTACCAAAATGTTACCATCCATTGAGAAGCCACTTGCTTTAGAGCCTGACTCAATTCCTGAAAATTTGAAATATGAAATTTTAGAAGGGAGCACAATTTTTTTGTTTGTAATAATTTCATCTAAAATTGAATTTGAACAATAACATAAGTTACTACAACTATTGAGAAAACACAAGAAGGAAATTAGGTGGACATTGGCTGGAATTGTTGATATTTAACTGTTAATGTGCATGCATTAATTACTACTTAGGGATAGGGAAAAACCAGTCAGACAAATCTCAAAGATAGCTTATTCCCTTTATTTTAAATTTTGTAGAAAAGGAGGTGACCAAACGCTTGCAATATGGTATCACATACTTCATCTCTGAAAATAATTGGGTAAGTCATGTACAAGAGGCTCTTAATAAAATTGGACTAATATTGGTTAAAAATGATACCAATGAGCTTATTTCCTCTAGAGTGCAAAACATTTGGAGGGTATGCATTGACTACTAGAGACTAAACCAAGAAATCGGGAAGGGTCGTTTTCCTTTACCATTCAGGGATCCGATGCTCGAACGGTTGGCTGGTAATTTGCATTATTGTTTTCTTGATGGTTTTTCAGGTTATTTCCATATTTATATTGCACTTGTGGACCAATAGAATTTCAGTTTCACATGCCTTTTAACAATTTTTCCTACATGAGGATGTCCTTTGGTTTTTGCAATGCTACAGACACTATCTAACGATGCACGATTAGTAGTTTTGCTAATTTTATTAAAAATTTGATTGAAATTCTTATGGATGATCTTATTGTGTATGGTTCCTCATTTTATGTATGTTTGAATATTTTGGATAAAGTTTTACATATATACATTGAAAGGGGTTTCACTCAGAAAGAAGGTGTCGACTTCAATGATGTGTTTTCTCCTGTTGTGAAGCATAGGTCCATTCGAATGTTGCTTGCCATGGTGGCACAGTTTGATCTTGAACTGGAACAGATGGATGTGAAGACTGCGTTCTTGTATGGGGATTTAGATGAAACGAACCTGATGAGGCAACCTGAAGGGTATGTCGAAAAAGGGAAGGAAGATTATGTGTGCAAGTTAAAGAGATCTTTATATGGGCTGAAACAATCTCCTCGACAGTGGAATAGGAGATTCGACAAGTTCATGGCACGCATAAGTTTCATTAGAAGTCAGTTCGACCACTGCGTTTACTTCAGATTTCGATCTGGTAATTCATTTGTTATTTTGTTGCTTTTTGTGGATGATATTCTCATAGCAAGCAACAATGTTGAAGATGTGACGAGGGTGAAGGCTGAACTCAATAAGGAGTTCGATATGAAGGATCTGGGAGCTGCTTCCAGGATTCTTGGAATTGACATTCGAAGAGATAGAAAGAAGTCGAAGTTATGCTTATCTCAAAAGGCATATCTACGGAAGATTCTTGAAAAGTTTGGTATGTCGAATTCGAAGCCAGTTGTGACTCCAACAAACCCTCAATTCAAGCTGAGTATTGATCAGTGTCCCAGTACTGATGTCGAAAGAGCCTATATGAATAGCATTCCGTATGCTAATATAGTTGGTTCTTTGATGTATGCTATGGTTTGTACTAGACCCGACATAGCTTACGCAGTCAGTCTTGTAAGCAGGTACATGGCGAATCCTGGAAAGGCTCACTGGCAAGCATTGAAGCGGATTTTAAGGTACATAAATGGGTCTCTGAATAGAGTCCTAATTTATGGTGGAGCCTTGGGTGAAGATAGTAAAGCAGTAATAGAAGGATATGTCGACTCTGATTATGCAGGTTGTATGGATTCCAGAAAATCTATTTCTGGATATGTTTTCACTATGTTTGGCACTGCAATTAGTTGGAAAGCAACACTTCAGAAGGTTGTTGCTCTATCAACCACTGAAGCGGAGTATATTGCCCTAACTGAAGCTGTGAAAGAAGCATTGTGGCTTGAAGGTTTTGCGAAGGAGCTGAAACTTCAAGGTCGAGTGATAGTCAAAGTGCAATACACCTGTCGAAGAATTCAGCCTATCATGAGCGAACTAAACACATTGATGTGAGGCTGCATTTCGTCAGAGGAGTAATCGAGCATGGAGAAGTCCAAGTGCTGAAGGTTTCGACTGAAGACAATGCTGCTGATATGATCACCAAGACATTGTCGAGTTGCAAGTTTTTCCACTGTATGCAGTTGATAAAGCTGCATGAAGAAAGCTAGTTTGTTCCTTGACGTCGTAGAGTTAGGTCCAAGGTGGAGATTTGTGAGATATTGGATCGAACTCTAGTATTGTCGAAGGGTAGCTTTTTGGTTCGACAGTTCGACAGAGTTAAGCATGAAGTCGAAGGATTGTTCACATGCTGGTGTCGAAGTGTGCATGCTGTAGTCGAAGATGGGTCTAGCATGCAGATGTCGAAGATGCTAGGGTTGTTAGCATGTTAAATTAGGTTTTAGTGTTTAAACCCTAATTTGTTAAGTTAGATTGTTTATTAAGTTGGCTTGTGTAATGGGCCTTGCTGAAAAAGCCCATTAGTTAGTATGTTAGGTTTTATTATAAATAGCATACTAGTCTCTCATCACTGCTAAGCTGCAAATCCTAATTTAGGGTGAGAGAGGTTATTTGTTATTCTTGTAAACTTGTAATCTTGTTTTAAGAGAAAGTGAAAGAATAGCAGTTATAACTAATTCTTGTGTTCCTCTTCTTCCTTGTCCTTTATTCTTCCTTGTTTTATACTTTGTTCTTGGCATTGAATTCACAACACTATAAACTTAAGAAATATTGATGTGATGTATTGATTTCAAAACTCTTTACTAATTTCTATGTGGAGTACAATAGAGTTTCAAATAATGTTATAGGCAATCAAAAGATAATTTGATTTATAGCACTTTGACACTCTTTTTCTCTTTTGTTGTGCTTATATATTTATACTTTTGTGTGTTGATAGAATGTTGTTTTATGTAGACAAAATAGAATAATGTATAAATTGTTATATAATAATTAAGTGATTAAAAATAAAGGTTTTATTTTTCAAATATGTTAAAATTTAAAAACTTTCTCAATACTTTTGATTACAATGATACAAGTCCGAAAAACACATGTGTTGTTTCTTAAAATGATAGAGTGGTACTGAGTATTATTGGAAAAGAAGCTGGAATTCAACCTAACATGATAAGTTGAGATATCCTCTAGGTTAGGGCCTTTTTGTCTTATGTTTATAATGATCTTTGTTCACCTTTATGAGTCCTTAAGTAATTTACTGGTGCATTATTTTTCTCAGTGCTTCTAGCAAAATGTATATACGACACTGAGTTGGCAAAGCAACAAACTATTGGTCTTGCTTGAAGTATTTCATGTGTTGGTCTCATTGCTTCAAGTGTTTCATGTGTTGGTCCAGATTATATTATACTTTGGTATCACAAGTCTTGACTATCTTTTTGAAAGAAAGGAAATAAAGTTAAGAATTTTTGGCAGTTTAGCTTTTTCTGGGATGATTGTGTAGATATAATATCAGGATATATATTGTCTATTCCTATATAGTGTTCTGGGATGCACATGTATCAATTGTTTCATTCTCTCAATTAATCATAAATGTTTCAATCTCTCAATTAATCAATTTTTTTAATAATAAAGTAGTATCCAAATTTATGTAATTAACTTAATTATAATAGTTTAATAGCCTTATTTAGTATCTTTAAATGTCATTTTACGTTAAAGATTAAATTAGTTAAAGATTAAATTAATTGCATGACAATAAAAAATGGGAAAACAATAATTGAATGACAATAATAAATTATATCAAAATTTTAATTTATCAAAAAACTATAGTAATGTTTTTATGATAAAATATTATCAGTTAAACTAAAAAAATATTACAAACATTTGTTTTTGGTAAAAAAATCATCGACAATAATAAGAGGTGAATACACGAAATTCACAAGACTATTTTGGACAAACTTTTTTTAGCGGAAGACAAAAATAGACCTTTGAAATACCTCTATTATTTAAATAATAATACTCATATTTAATTACAGTCCCAAATACTTCTTCTAACGAATAAAATAATGAATAAACAAAATAAGTTTTATCATAACTAATTAGTTTTTATCATAAAAAAATGACAATATAACATAACAACTTTCAAACAAAATGACAATATAACAAAAAAAAAATTGTAACAAAGAAGTGAAGATGATTTAGTCAATATAACAAAAATAAGTTTTATCATCACAAAAATAAATGGACAAACATTAATTTATAATATCTATTAAGGATAATTTAAGATTGTATCGAAGAAGTGAAGGTGATTTTGTCAGTAGTTTTTTAATAGTACATAGATTCATGTATGAAATATATTTGAAATATAATATTTTCTTTTGTAAAATAAACATTCATATCCCTTTAGATTCTTATTAAAATTTAATGAAATTATTATGATGGTTTGTTAATAGCTCATAAAATCGTATATGAAATATGTTTCGTATATAATATTTTTTGTTAAAATACACATTCAAGATGGCGAGTTGGCGCAGGACAAACTTTAAGTCAAAACGAACTGAACGAATAGGCGAGACAAGTTTTGGCGGGCGGTGGATTTTGGTGGGACGAACTTTAAAACCTAAGTTAAATTGAATATGGAATATGGGAAGGAACTAAAATAACAATCACAATAAATTAATGATAATATTTTTATAGAAGTTACAAAATTAATGCATTCTTTTATGAAATTTTTTAAAACTTATAATCTTTATTTTTTTCCATTATATATAATTTTTGGGTCATGCTAACGAGTGCCCCAGGGGCACTCTTTAAGCATTCTAAATATAGAAAATATTCTTTCAAAAGTTCACCATTTCAATTTTCGATGCATTAATTACGCATATTTCCAAGAAAAACTTACTTTTTAAAGCTATTAAAGAGTGCCCCTGGAGCACTTGTTAGCATTTCCCTTATTATATATAGTCACTATGAGATTATGATTGCTACTGATATTTGTTTTTTTTTTATAAAAAATCATCATACAATTATGATTGATAAATACATAAATTTCTTATGAAAAACATATTTTTTTTACGGGCCGAAACTACTTATAAAATTACATTTAACATGAAACAATTATGATGGATGAATACATAATTTCTTATAAAAATAAAAATTTGGTATTCTTTTTGCATTTTATATACATTTTTAACCATCACTATATTATATTGATTTACTATTTATAACGACATTGTACGAACCGTGCGAATGCACGGGTAAATGATTTCTTAACTGTTTTCTTTTTTCTACTAAAATATATTTTTTTCGATGAGTCAAAGCTACTTAATCTGTATATATTTTATTTATATTTTTAACCATCACTATATTATATTTATTTAGTACTGATAGATAACTACTTAATTATTTCCTTTATTTTTTATATGTATATATTAATCTATAACTATATTTTTGAAAAAATATATCTATTAAATATATTGAAATTTTTATTTAAAATAAGTGAAAAAGATTTCAAATGCTTATAATAAGATAGGTGTATGAGTGACAATAAACAAAATTTGGACAAAAAAGTTTGGTACCTGTTAGCAAATCAAATAAGTATAATCACATATATTATATTTATTTAATATTTATAACATTGTGCAATCCGTGCGAACGCAAGGATAGATGACTACTCATGGTAGATTTATAACGATCTCGTATGATGCGTGCGAACGCACGGGTAAATGACTACTTAATTATTTTATTTATTTTTCTACTAAAGTATATATATTTCTAATTAGATTAAATTAATATTTACATAACAATTATAATTTCAAATATTTTTTCTTTTTAATTTGCGTATCTTTTATATATATATTTATTAATCATCATTATATATTTATTTATTATTTATATTGATTTTGTGTGACCCGTGCGAATGCACGGGTAGATAAACTACTCACGGTAGATTTATAACGATATTGTATGATGCGTACAAACGCACGGATATATGACTGCTTAATTATTTCATTTATTTTTTCCACTAAAGTATATATTTTTTTAACTAGATTAAATTAATATTTATATGACAATTATAATTTCAAATGTTTTTTTCTTTTTAATTTGCATATCATTCATATATATTTATTAACCATCGTTATATATTTATTTATTATTTATATCGATTTTGCATGACCCGTGCGGACGCACGGGTCCTTTAGTAGTCTAACTATAAAATTTCCGCACGGGTCTTTTAGTAGTCTAACTATAAAATATTTTTAGAGACATCATGTTTTACTCAATATGCTGCATCTTTTATAAACATGAAATATTTTATTTTTTATTTTAAGTATAAATTATATTTTTAATGAAAATGTAAGTTTTACATTGTCATCTAAGTAATTTAATTTTTTTTGTCTAAATTAACAAAATATTGATTAATAATGGAAAATAATTTTATAGGATTAATATTTAAAAAAAATAATAGTAAAAAAGTTGAATATTCCAATAATAATTAAAACTAAACCGGATAATAAGGTTTAAGGTTTAAATAGAGGTACAAGGCTTAAAGATTTAAATGGAGTTAGATTGGCATTCAATCCTAATAATTAAAGAGCTATGCTATTCTTACAATTTACTTTCATACACCGTATATTACACCCAGAATTTTAACAAAGCAAAAGTTTGTTGCACAAAATTCAAAACAAAATAAATTATTAAAAAAATAAGTATTGTACATATTATGTATGAAAATAAGGTGTGGTGTAACAAAACAATGTAAGCTTATCATTTCTCATAATTAAATATAAATTTTAATCTAATACATCATCTATACTAGCAGAACCGCTGCGTTTCATCATCGTCATCACTTGCAGATTTTCAAAACACATCTCCATTTCCGTGTTTGGATCAAACGCTTTTAATTTCTCTGCGATTTTTCACACAAATCCGCTGCTTTGAATCTATCAGTAGCAAAAACCGCTGCGTCTCATCATCATCACTTACAGAGAAACCACTAATGCCTGCTGAAAACACCTCCAACCGGGTCGGGTTGGTCCTATCCACCACCAATTCCATTCGGGTTTTCCTTTCCGGAGCCTCCAACGACCACACTCTCTCCTCTCAACACCGACAAACTTCCTCCGATCTCCTCCTCCAATCCCAAATACCGTACGAGCCACTTCGCGCTGTCTGGATCGCCTCTGATCCATCTACCAGACCCGAATTGACCCCACTCCTATCCGGTACCGCCTTTGTCTTCTCAAGCCCTAAACCCAGAGAAAAGGTCAAACCCTAATTTCATCGCCCTTTTTGTTTTTCATAATTCTCATATTCGGAAATTAATTTTCTTATTTTGTTTTATTTTTCCGATTTCAAAAATTGATCTTAGGATATAATTAAACTTTTTTATGTTGATGATTTGGTATGAAGAGTGAAGAATTGAAAGCGAGGTTAAAAAAGTTGGAAGATTTAGCTGAGAGGAAAGCATATAAGGAGCTTGTTAAGGATATTGCACCAAAGGAAGATGTTCAGGAGCCTTTCTCTTCTTACAAAGATCAATTAGGATTTGGTAAATTCTTCTTCACTTTTTCTATCTACTATGAATAAGCATTTAGCATATCAATCAAGTTTTATGTGTAGTTAGTTATTGGTAAAATGAAAAAGGTTCTTTCATTAGTAGCCTGCTTGACTTATCACTAAAAAAAATGTGAGTCATTTGAGTATCTTTGAAGCTTTGGTTTGTGAAGTTACTCATTGAGCTTGGACATTGCTGGATTGAGTAGCTTGTTTTACTCAATAACCTTATTTTTTAGTACCTTACTCATTTTATTTGCTGAACCAAGTATGCAACACATTGTAATGCAGTTTGGACAGAAGATTTTTTGCATGTTTTCAATAGTTATTAGTATTAGTGCGGCTGCTGGGTTGATTACATGATGGAGATCATTTCACAATCTTTTACGCATTTAAAAATACTAGATGAAGTGGAAGCCTTGGATGCTTTAGGTGCATAGCCGACTAGTGGTATGCTAGTATTATTAAGATTAACTGATTTACTGTCATCATCAACTTTAAGTTCAACTGCAACATCAGTAATTTCTTTTGACCGTTGATCCCCTTTGTTATAAGTAGTATCCTCAGCCTCATTGGAGTCAGTGTCAAGATTCTCATCTATGCAAGAATCGTCATTTCCCAAAATCGTGTTTTGCAAATTGATTAGTTTAGAAACTAACTAGGGAAGTATGGCCAGTGGAAGAGATATGAAGTGGGAATAAAGATTTCGACTCCTAACTGTGTGTTATCAAACACAGGAAAATATGTCAACCGTAGTTTGTGATGTAAAGTAATATCAAACAAGTCACCACCACTAACTTAATACACTTTTAAAGAAACAAATTGGAAAAAGATCATTATAGCCATAAATTTCATGAGATCGAGAGATTGCACGGACAGATAACCGACCTCTTCAATTATAGTATGAATCTTCTCTGAAGCTGAAATCACACTAGTATTGAAATGCCTTTAATGGCTGCAAAAGAAAACTATACGAGTTAGATGATATGAAAAGTATCGTATCATATCTTGCTCTTATTCTAGAATAACTTAGTCTTTTGTATCAAATCACATTAAACCATAAAAACGATTCAATTTTTCTTCTTCTTTTCCCTCCTTTATCTAAAGCTCTAAAACATCAACATTAATAATTTAGATATTGGATTTCGTTATCGAGTCATACGAGAGTCATAATGATGCGGACAAGATCTTGCTCCAAATTGAGCAAGTTACTGGTTGAGCTTAGACATTGCTGGATTGAGTAGCTTGTTTTGCTCAATGACCTTATTTTTTAGTACCTTACTTCGTTGCGAAACCAAATGTGTCATACATTGTAATGCAGTTTGGTCACAGATTTTTTTTTGGTTTGTTTTCAACAGTTATTAGTATTAGTGCGGCTGCAAAATTTTAATTCAAATGTTGTCAACTGTTTTGTTTTATTGGGTATTTTCATGGTAATGGAGTTTATTTGTTCATACGAAGTTCTTAATTGAACTTAACATGAAAACGTGATATTTGTAATGAAATAGAAAGAAAATAAAACATGTATGTGGAATTGGATGTGACAAGGGGTCATTGCGTTTTATTGCATTTCATCCTTGATGACCATCTTCATGCATTGAGGATACGACACTTCATGCCTGGCATTGGAAAGTAGACTGTAAACATTTTACTTTATGTTAGCATATTGGTGGTACTGTTGGATTATGTTAGTTATCTTTGTGCAATAACTGATTTACAGTTCTTGTTATGTTATATGTAGGAGCAGGATGCTCAAACACTTGAATATCATTTAAATTCAATGCTGCAATTTTGCTTTTTTAGTTCACTTTTGATAGTTATACCTTTCGCTGGATAACTTAATAAGCTTACCGTTATGATGATATTGATACACTTTCCTCATTGATTGTGAGTATTGATATAACTGAAGACATAGTCCCTTTAATATTTTCTATTATGACAAAGTAAATAAACTGAATTCATATTACCAATATATACAGAGTTTTCCCCCTCTCTAGTTTCTAGGTGTGCGACTTGCCACCGGTTGTAGTTTCTCCGTTGTCATAGAGAAGCGGTTGCATTGCCTCTGGTAGGAGATGTTTTTCCCCTCTCAATTTTTTATTTGATTTTGTTTCTTGATTTTTTTCCAGGTTTGCATGTTATTGTTACAATGTTTACTGGCTATCTTGTTGGATTTGCAGCATTTAGAGCTCTGTTTGATCACAGTCCTGCCATGGTATTGTCTAAAATCTGTTTTGCATTACATTTTTCTATAAGCTAAAAAAGTTTGTTTCACAAAAGCTAAGTTAGGCCACAAAATTACAAACTAACCTGAGAGGGAGCCAACCTTCTAACTCCCAAACCCCAACAAACTATCCCTGGAAACACCAAAGAACAAGTATAATATCTAACATATTAAATTATATGCCAAAATTTTCATAAACACCTAAACAAGCAGCAGTATTAGACTATTAGTCAACGGAGATGAAACACAGTATCTAAAACCAGATAGTCTCTCAGTAAGCCAACTCCAATCCAAGCTTTTAATTTATCCACATCCTAAGAAACTAAGTTGAACGCCTTCTACTTACGAGACCACCGAATAGTCCAAATTATAGCATACCATATAGATTGCTACGCATCCCCTCTTTACATTGAATTCTCATCTTTTTCTTATCTATGTTTTCAGAATGCTGCTGGAGGAATTCTTGGGTTGGTGGGTGCCATGCTTGTTGAGACTTTTCTTTTCATTATTAGAAGTTCCAATCCAGATGGCAACAAAACAGGAAAGCCCAATCAAAAATCCAGATCGTCCTTTTCCACATCCAGTCTCAAGAAAAACCTATAGTTACGATCAAGATGGTTTGTTTTTCAGTTATGCATATAATACCAATAATACAAAATTTTATAGTGTAGTTCATTGTAATTGTAAACACTTCTCTCAGTAATAGATAACTTAGAAATGGCTGTTGCATGATTTATCATTAAGGGCCTTCCTGAAGGGTGTGAGTATTGTGTCTGAAAATTGCATCTACATGTACCTTGTACTACCAGAAGCTATTTTGACCCATCTATGTGATTTTTAGGACTAAGGTAGTTTTATGCTTTGACCTCAACCAGAAATGACTTGAAGAACAACTTACTATCTTTCCCTGCAACACACTGAATAAACTAGTATCAATTCTTTTTGAACTGACATAGGTGTTTCATGACATGTAGTTTGTTGAGTGATATGCAGTATTTTTTCCTTTCATTTTTCTGATTTGATTTAAATCAGAGAGGTATATGTACTGCACTCATTTATTGCGCCTTTTAGTTATGATAAGCAATGAAGCAGATGCATATGGACACAACTTGCACTGCTGTTGCTGTATAAGTTCAAGTGGCCTAGCTATACACATCCTTCTGTTGGTCTTATAACACATTAATGAATGAATGAATGAATGAATGAATGAAATCATCTTTTGTTGTTGAAGAGTGCTAAGAACAATCTTTTTTTCAACACTTTTTAACATTTGGTCTCACATTTTGTAAATGAGTCCAATATAAAGTGGTGAGACCTACACTGGTTTCAGTAAATAAGAGAGTGATCGTTAGAGTCTTGAAAATAGAGTGTTTGTAGTGTTTTTCTTCTTTACTTTCATTCTTGTGTGCCACTTAGATCTGACATTAGCAACATTGCAAATGCAAGAATTCCTTTTATTTGAGAAGAAAAATTCTATATTTACTTTTTGTTTTCATATTTCAGGTGATTTTCATTTATTTTTTTTAATGTTTTTGAATATTTTACAATATGTATGTTGTTTATTTATATAGTATGCAATTTATATAGGCTATTGTATCTCCCACCACACTGTATATAGTTTGTTGAAGCATCACCAGTTTACATAGTCGCCAACTCTATTACATGAAAAGTAAATCAGTCCGAGTGGACTATTCATGCCACATAGGAAGTATAAGTGGACATAAAATAAAGGATATACGACACCGTCAACATTATAGGATGATTATTTTACAAGGGTGTTACTTTTTAAAGGTTTTAAATAAAATAAATATTCTTTAAATAAATTATTTATTTTTATTTTCAAGACATTGAATACAATGATTTTCAAGATAATATATTCTTTTATCTAATGTCATAAATATGTTTGTGGTGTCTATGTCGTATCTTTCATGTGGTGTCTATGTTGTAACTCCATTTTAGTACCAATAAAATTATTAAAATGACTTTTAATTCCTTTAGAAAAAAAGTCGATTTTTAGTTTCTATAAATTATTTTTGTACGTAGTTTTAGTCCTTTTACATAGACTAAAACGGCGTACAAAAGTAATTTTATAATGACTAAAATTCTATTTTTTTAAAGAGATTAAAAGTCAAAGTTGAGATATTTATAAGGACAAACAATATATTTAACCCTTTCTTTTATAACGATGTGGTTTTATTAATCTACTATGACCCTGTTTGGCAAGACAAGTTTTGAGTTTATAGCTTATGTTTCATAGTTTATAAACTCATATCACAATAAAAGACATGTTTGATAACAATCTTTTCATCACGAGTTTATAGTTTATTTTATTATTTTATAACTTATTTATCAAACATCGTTTTAGCTTATAGTTTATAGTTTAATTTAAAATAAAATAATTATATATTAAATGTCTTTTAGGTCATTTTAACTTATTAACTAATTGAGCCACTAATTTTACCAAACAGTTCAACTAGCTTATTAACTATAAGTCATCATCCATCGACTATAAACTATAAGCTATCAATCATCAGTCATAAGCTATAAGTTAGCTTATCACCAACTCGCTATTTTTACTTAACAGAGCTTACAACTTAAAAAATTCTATTTATATATAAAAATATTAATTTATCGGTTTAAATTATAGTTTCGATTCTTTTTTAGTTCATTCATAAAATCTATCCCATTTTATTTTATGTTGGAACATTATGTATATATTCCAATATAGGGAGATGAATTGAAAAAGTTCATTAAGTCAAATCCCACATTGTATGTTAGTTGGAAAAATTTCTTAGTCCCACATCGCTTAGATTAGAAATCTTGGCTACTTTACTTCATTATATAAGGAAGTCATTTGTTTCATTCCAAAACACACCAAAAACTTATTTTGAGTTTTTCCTTCCTCACTCTCATAACTCCGCGTCTTTCGAATTGTTGAAGCGCTAACTTCTCCCCCTTTCTTTCTACTCGTTGAAGCGCTAACTTCTCCCCCTTTCTTTCTACTCGTTGAATTTTCTGAGTACCTTCTTGAATTCTCCTTAGAGAATAATATTAATTTCTCCTCGTTTGAGTTGAGAAATTATCAATTATAATTTTTTTTCTTGGATTCTCTTTAGAGAAGAGAAATTATTACGACTGGTTTATACCAGATACTAAGACGGTATTTACCATATCTGAATGGTCCTAGTACCATCTGAGGGTGTATTTCTAGACCGATTATCTACCGTGCAGGTAGTAATCGTATAGTATAGAACTGAGTTGTTTTATCCTGGAGGCGACGTGAGGCGACGTGGTTATTAAGAGCTGCTTTGCATAATTTTGGCAGTACCGCGAAACGTCTTAAAGAAAGCGTACCGATCCGCGACTCGACCCGGTAATTTCTTCGGTGGCAAACTTGTTAAAATCGTGATCCAACATTTTCAAATATATTTGGTCCTCTTTTTAATTTTTGCTTAAAAAATAATGGCGTGTCATTCTAGAAAAAATTTGAAATTGTGTGATTTTATTTGAGTTTTAGATAATTTTGGTGACATTTTATATTTTTACTTTTTATTTTAATCATTTTTTTATCTTCTACTTTAATTTTAGTAATAGGTACATTGTTGCAATTATTAGACTTGTCGTGCTTCATTGTTTTCTTCTCATATTGCACTAGGTCCAGTTCCTTTTGTCTGCATTCACTGATCCTGAAATAAGTAAAACGTTTCATTCGTTCATAGACTTAATAAAACTAGTACTAGTGCACACATTAGTGATAGTGAAAGTGATTATGTTTCCAGTCATTATTTATTTGATTCTGAATGTGAATTTAGAGATCATAAAATGGCTGAAACTCTAGGAACATTAAGATGATTTGTTGCACCTAATGTAACTTAAAATGCATTGTATATTAAATATCACGAAGTTGTTGTATCGTTTGAACTTAAATCTGGTTTAATACACTTGTTATCAAATTTTAGTGGTCTTATGTAAGAATCCTAATAAACACTTGAATGAATTCCTGGTACTGGATTTTACACCACTGGACCCAGAAAGAGTAACAGAGGACCATATCAAGCAGAAAGTTTTTTCATTCTCACTTCAAGGTGCTATGAAACATTGGTTATACTATTTTGAACCAAAGTCTGTTACAAGCTGGAAAGATTTGAAGAATGTGTTTCTAGAAATATTAGTCTACCTCAAGAGTTGCTTCAATTAGGAATGTTTACAGGGAATCCTTGAATGACTATTAGGAGATTCAAGAAATTAGTGTCTAGTTATCCTTAACACTAGATTAGTATACAATTTCTCATCTAATATTTCGATGAGGGCTCACTACCTATGGATATAAACATTTTAGATGTTGCTAGTGGAAGAGTACTTGTCGATAAGACTCTAGAAGTGGTAAAAGTCTTGATTGTGAATATGTCCCTTAACTTTCAGCAATTCACATCCAGAAACAATTCAGTGGTATTGACAAGAGGAATGAATGAGATTCAAACTTCTTCTACTTCTCACAAAAATCTAGAAAAAAAATTGATGAACTTAATTCATTGGTAAAATAGCTGGCATTAGAAAAAGCTCAAATAAAGAGAATTTGTGGAATTTGCACTTCTCTTAAGCGTCCAACATATTCATGTTCTACCTTGCAAGAGGATTCTCGAAATATTGATTTTTCACAAGCATATGCAGCAAATATATACAATCCTCAACCCAACAAATAACTATGACTGGTATAAAAATCATGATTTATCCACTAACTGGTACCATTCCAGTTGGAGAAAAAAATTCAAACTTAAAGTATGGAAATTCATTTGCACAAAAAACTCTTGGCAGTGGCCAAAAAAATCCACAAATGGGTAGATCTAAACCTTCACTAAAGGATATTGTCAAGCAAATGACTATCCAAAATGTACGATTTCAACAAAGAACAGACTCCACCATTTTAATTTTGGAAATACAGATCATACAACTGACCACTTTAATTAATCATATGTTGACTCAAGAATTGAAACGACTACTTGCCTACACAATAGTAAATTTGAATGTTCCTAAGCTGTCGTTAGTTCGATTTTAGGAAAAAATGTTAAACCATCATGATCCGTTGTCGCACACAGATCAAAAACGAGTGTTTTGTAAAAACTGTAATGTAGTAACGGTAACGACAACTCGGATATCGTCTCACAAGGATTCTTGTTTATTATCAACTAATTAAAATCGATTGGGGGGGTTGGTTTAGGATTCAAATAAGCTAAAATGCAGTATTAAGTGATTAATAATTAAGCTAAAACGAGCCAACCTACTATGTCGACTTCCGATTTATCATCGATCCCTACAAAATTTCACTCCCTAAATGGTTTGTTCCTATTCGACTATAATAACCACTAACAAGCGCAATAGCTATTATATGATGTATGTTCTTGAATTACGGATTAAGCAAACGAATTAATACTATTATGAATTAAGCAAACGCAATTTGATCGAACGCGATAATGCAAAAGCTACGTTACCGCGATTATGATTCTAGACCATACAAACAATCGAATTTAAGGAATCTATCCTATAGCAACAATCAAATTAAGCAATCAATTAAAATTATAGAAAGATTTTAAAGGAAAACGAATTAACATGAAATTTATAAAGAGACCTCGAAGCCGAATCCGAATACAATAGATTGGTTCTTGGAAAATTAGTTCCTCATGATCGTACAAAGCCAAGCGTATTTTTCTTTTGATAGTGAATAGTAAAACGTGAACAGTGTTTCGGCTGCTAGGGTATTAGGGAAAAACAAGACAGCCTGTTTACAACCCAACTAGGTCAAAAACATAATCCAGGCCCAAATAACGATCCAAAACTAAAATAAAAATAATGCAGCAGCTTCAAACGCAATTCTGGAATATATGAACTCCGAATCTGACTTCGACTCCAACACGAAAGTTGTAGCTCTCTCTCTTAGCTTTCCGGCGATTATTAGAACGCCTCAATCGGATTTCCGAAACTCCAGTTATGATCGTTTCCCCGAAAGCTGCTAAAGCTGGAAATTAAGTACGAAAATCAATTAAAGGCAAAAATAAAGTAAAATATAAAAACATGATAAAACATAAGAATAACCAAAATAAAGTAAATAAATGCTTAAGTAAAAATATAGGATAATATGCATCAAGATGCACTAATCACATCACTTAAAAAAGTGGTTGCACCTGAATTTATTGATGTTCAGCAAAAACAACCTACACGCCACTTCCTTTTCCTCAAAAGACAATTAGGAGTAAAAAAATGGATGAGGCAGATAGGGACAAGGAAATATTAGATACATTCAGGAAGGTGAAAGTGAACATTCAACTCCTTGAAGCAATTAAGCAATTTCCCTAAATATACCAAATTTCTCAAGGAATTGTGCACACATAAGAGAAGGATGAAAAAGTCAACGTGTAGCATAATGTTTATGCGTTCATTGAGTCCATGCCCTAACAAATCAAAGATCCAAGAAATTTTCCCATTTCGTGTACCATAAGTGATAATAAGTTTTAAAATGTCATTCTAGATCTAGGTGCTTCCATTAATATTATGCCTACATATGTTTTTAACACTCCTGCTTTCGAACCTTTTATAAAATGGAGGTGTTATCATTCAGTTGACAAATAGAATCAGTGCTCGCCCAACTACAATAATGGAAGACGTACTTGTTCAGGTTAATGAATTGATATTTCCTAGAGATATCTTCATTCTAGACATTGAGGTAGTGACAAAGTCTAGTAGGGCACCTATCATTTTAGACATGTCGTTCTTCAAAGCAGTAAAAATAAAAAATGATGTTAATGTTGAAACTCTTTCCATGTAATTTGGTGATTACATCTTAAAATTTAACATATTTGATGGTATGAAATACTGCATGGAAGAGCATTCACTTTTTCAAATAGAATTGCTTGCTAATTTAGCTAATGAAACATATCATGATTTACTCTCTATTCATTTTTTCTTTGATTAATTTTGATAACACTTATACTTTTGGTGTTTGTATCGATACTCATTTATGTTGAGTTTTTGTAGGTGGATATTTCTTATGATATTTCTATTGAAAAATTTAATGTTACATATGTAGTTCGTACTACCAAAATGTTACCATCCATTGAGAAACCACTTGCTTTAGAGCCTGACTCAATTCCTGAAAATCTGAAATATGAAATTTTAGAAGGGAGCACAATTTTTTTGTTTGTAATAATTTCATCTAAAATTGAATTTGAACAATAACATAAGTTACTACAACTATTGAGGAAACACAAGAAGGAAATTGGGTGGACATTGGCGGAATTGTTGATATTTAACTGTCAATGTGCATGCATTAATTACTACTTAGGGATAGGGAAAAACCAGTCAGACAAATCTCAAAGATAGCTTATTCCCTTTATTTTAGATTTTGTAGAAAAGGAGGTGACCAAACTCTTGCAATATGGTATCACATACTTCATCTCTGAAAATAATTGGGTAAGTCATGTACAAGAGGCTCTTAATAAAATTGGACTAATATTGGTTAAAAATGATGCCAATGAGCTTATTACCTCTAGAGTGCAAAACATTTGGAGGGTATGCATTGACTACTAGAGACTAAACCAAGAAATCAGGAAGGGTCGTTTTCCTTTACCATTCGGGGATCCGATGCTCGAACGGTTGGCTGGTAATTTGCATTATTGTTTTCTTGATGGTTTTTCAGGTTATTTCCATATTTATATTGCACTTGTGGACCAATAGAATTCCAGTTTCACATGCCTTTTAACAATTTTTCCATCATGAGGATGTCCTTTGGTCTTCTCAATGCTCCAGACACTATCCAACGATGCACGATTAGTAGTTTTGCTAATTTTATTAAAAATTTGATTGAAGATCTTATGGATGATCTTATTGTGTATGGTTTCTCATTTTATGTATGTTTGAATATTTTGGATAAAGTTTTACATATATACATCGAAACTAATCAAAAAATAATAATATATGTGGATCCTTCTAATAGTGATGTGATTTATAATTTGTCATATCCATAACGAATTCGTAATTGTAATTTCATTTTCTATAAGAGATTATATTGAGGAAGGAACTTTGTCCTTCAACTGTGAGTTTCTTAACTCCTTCAAAGAGTGTTAAGTACGTATTCTTTTTAGAGTATTTCAATTAATAAATAAGATTCGAATAAAAATAAAGTAAAATGGAGCAAGAAAGAGATAAAAATTAGATAAAAAACTTGTTTCATTGATCACATGTTTAAAAGTTTTAGCCTTGCTCAACTAATTATGAGGTTGTGTGTTATTTCTTCCACCACTTTGGAATGTGGTGCCCTACATTAGGCTCGTTCTTCTATCTTGTACGATATGCCACACTTCTTCGATCCACACGCGCAATATTCCTTTAGAACGCGACTTTATATCAATAAAAATTATATTAGACCTTTATTGAGTCTAATGCTTTACTAACCATTATGAATCTTAGTGGAGTTGAGAAATATACTACTCACTTGTGTTTGATTGACGAATCTTATCCAGTATCTGAATCATTAAGAGCTTGAGTGGTTCAATATGCTTATTGAATTTTGGAGAGCCTTTGTTCCTTTTTCGAGTTAATTCTATTTTTGTCAATGGTGGTTTTGGAGGATACCTTTATCAAATCTTGTTGTTTTGCATGCTCTTCACTCCTAGTTTAATTGTTGGTTGGTGAAAGATATTTTTTTCATGCCAATTAGGTGATTGTAGTTTTTCTATTGTTGCTTTTTTTACTTGTTTTGTTTTCATTGATTGCTTTGCTTTTGTTAAGCACTCCTTGTGGTTTTTGCTCTTGCTTATATTCCTTTTGGATCCTTGTGTTGATCTCTATTTTGGGTTAAGATGTCCTTTATTATTTTATATAATCTTGTTATTTAAAAAATGTTATATTAAAATAACAAGATTATCCTTTTAAAACAATTGTATTTTTTAAAAATAACTTTTTTATTTTATAAAAATTAATATAATTTTTTTAAAAATAAGTAAAAAATCTTAAATCTTCTAAATATTATTAGATAAAATTTAGGTTTAATATTCTTTTGGTCTCGTATATTAATCGGGGTCATTTTGGTTTCTTAACTTAAAAAAATAAATCATATTGATCTTTTGATTTTTTAAAATGTACCATATTAATCTTTTTATCTAATTAGCGACGAATTTAGACAACGAATTTCTAATTATTTTCGTCACTAATTAGACGAAAAAGACTAATAAATTATATTTTGAAGAATTAAGAGACCAATAAGAATTTTTTTTTTAAATTAAAAGATTAAAATAAACTTTGAAATCATCATACAAGACCAAAAAGAATATTAAACCTAAAATTTATATATTATAAGTAAGTAATTCGGTCATCTTATAAAGAAATGATATTAAATTTGTTTAAAATTCTTAAATTAATATTCATATTTTTGAATAAATTGGTTATTAAAAAATTAATTTTAAATTTTAATATCCTTTTTTATTTATTTTATAAAGAATTCGATTTTATATTTTATAGCAATTCATCGGTAAATTATTGTTATTTGGTCGTCTTAGTTTTTAACTCGATTCAAATTCAATTAATATAACAAACAAAAATTAATATAAAATTTTAATTAAAATAATTAAATAGTACAAATTTTAAAAATTATTTTATCATATCTTATCCTTTCCTTCAATATTGTTTTACATATTGATTTGTGACATATATCACGCAATCAAACGGCCCTTAATGCACCAAAGTGTTTATCAGAAAAAATATGTATATTAATTATATATGATTTTTCCCATTTCTTGCTTATGAAAGGCAAATCGTTAAAATTAGTTTTAAAAAAACATAAATAAATGATGTATTATTGATGGATACACGACAATATATTCATAACCTGAAGTATGTGGTAAAATTTAAACCACGATCTATTCTTATAATTTTTTATCCTAACAAATTTACCTTTCATGAGATGAACAAAGAAATAACAAAATATTATTATTAATATTCATATTCATTCCCTCGTGACAGCAATAATTTATGGAATAAAATAAAACTCATGAGAGGTGTAAATGGAATCTCTTCAAAAATTGATAAAATAATAAAAAGCATGGACAACACCAACTACTACACCAACTAACTACTAACTCTATTGTCTAAATCCTATAAATCAATATCCACAATATAAATATTTATATATATAGGATTGGTTAAAGACAAACCAACCCAACTTTAAACGAATAATTTTTAATAGACTTTTGATTTTTTAGAGTCGGATAAAAAATCTTGTTATAATATGAGTTTAAAGTTTTTTTTTTTTACAAGAAAGTTATTATTTGAATTCAACTTTATACATATTTTTAGACTACATGGCCTTATACATATTATCTTTTTTAAAATTGTTTTATATAAAATAAAAATTTCATAATATTTATTATAAATATAATATAAATTATATTATTTTAATATAATATTTTTTAAATATTATATTAGTTTTATAATTATATATTTTTAAATATAATACATGTCTAAATTTATAAAATAATATTTCAATATTTTAAAAAATTAATAAAATATGAAAAAATTGTGAATTAAAATATAAATAATTAAATATTAATTTAATCATATTAATATATAGAGAAATGCAAATCAATACCCTCAGAGCAATGGTTAAGACTTTAAAATAATAAATTTATTTCGATAATTTGCGTATTTAATATCTTAGAAATTAAAATATTAAAATTTCTATAAAATATTTTCTTTTCTAGAAATACTTAACCATTGCCCTGAAAGTACTGGTTAGCAGAACCCTAATATATAATATTTTAAAAAAAGTTGAATAGAATCGACATAAAATTTATTAAAGTGAGAAAAATTAATGTGTTGTAATTATGAAGTGAGATAATATAATTATGTAGGTTGGAAACTCGTGCGAAAGCCTAAATTTTTAAAATTTATAGTTATGTAAAGTTAACTGATTACTTGTGACCAATATGACTAGTCCTAATAAATAGCAAATTTTTTAGAGCAAAACTAAAAAATCTGAAAAAATCTAATTTTAATTTTTAAATTCAATTCCTGAAAAAACTTTCAATAATAAATTTGTTATTTTTTATAACAAATAAATTTGTTCCATCCAACGAATTTCATGCACATTTTATAAAAATATAATATAAATATATAAAGAATATACATAGTTCTAGAAACCTTTTCACTTTTTATCAAACATTTAAAATATTTCTAGAACTAGAATTTGACCTATTCTTTCAAAAAAATAAAACTCGTGCTTAGCACAATACATTCAACATTGGTTGTATCAACTTTGGCGTGAGCACGTCACAGCCATAATTGACTTTCGATTTTTTTATTTTCAATTTTTTTCCATCTTAAACTCAAAAAAGTTAAATAAATATTAAACACATTAATTTAGGACCAAAAAAAAAACTTCAATTTTTTCTATAGAGTTAGCATCTCTCTCACCTACCACGTTCCCAATCTCATTCGTTGCTTTTATTCTTCGCTTTCTCTCTCCTCACTTTCTCTCTCTTACATTGGCGTGTGCCTCTTGCAATCTCCGAAAGGTATCTATCTCAATTTTGTTGCTGTTAAAATTTCGTTATTTCTTATAGCTTATTGATTCTCTGTTTCTAGATCGGTAGTTTCAATTTTTTCATTTCGGTGATTTTTTACGCCCCTTTTTATTGTTGTGATAATTTGATTTTTGTTTTGGGATTTGAGATACTGTTGTTGTTGAAAAGTTTGATTTTTTTCATCTGTTTTGAACTTGGTGGGTAAATTGGTGAAATGGGTTTTGGCATGCATATGAATTGTTTGAAAATTGGTTGAATGTAGAAAATTGGTTGGTTTTTGTGTTTGAGTTGACTTTTGGGGATGTAAAAGATTAGATATGTTATAAGCTGTAATGGTGTGGATTAATGCAATTTGGGAAGTGATAATGTTTAGCTTGCTTAAATCTGTCTGTAGTGACTAATTGATATTGAATTGTAGCTTTTGTTGATTTGATTCATTGACAATTGACAACTCCTTTCATCCCAAGGGATGGGGAAAGAGGGATATTATTCATGGTTGAATTGTAGTCTGGACTGAAAAAATTAAACCCGGTTTACTTTGCGAAAATGTTTTATATTTTCACCTCAGTTGTTCGTTTTAAGACTCTCGCGTCTTAATAACAAGTTAAAATGTTGTTTTCGTGAAGTTAATGGGGGATTAGAGATTTTCATTTTAATGTTGCAATATTGTATCATAATGGTTTAGTATTAGCCATTGGGTAATGTAAATTTGTTTCCTGATGTGAACTTCACAAGTTTGCGTGTGTGTGCGCGCCAGCGTGTCAATTCCATGATGAGTTTCTTTCTTATTTATGATTCCCTATTTTGCAGGTCTGTTAGATTTGAAGCAGAGGAATGGACTTCTTTACTCGAGATATAAATGAGGACTCTATCCTTAGGTGTCCATTCTTGAGGAACATTAATGAACCAACTAATTTCTCATTTGTTTCTCCCATGGCTTTTCCAATGCCTGTAAGTTCTCCTTTTGGCTGATATAGTTCTCATTTCATCCTTTTTCTTTATCCTGCATATATGGATTTTGTGCCACCGAGCAGTTGTTTGAGAATGATGCTTGTCGTATCTTGCTTTAACTTCTCAAATCTATGTTCTGATGGCCAATAGGGCTGTGTTTTTATATAATTATATCTCCATGTGCTATCTAACTTGCTATGACATCATGCTATCTTGCTACGACATTGTTATGCTGCATGATCTCAGCATTTTAAACTTGTTCTGTTATTAATCTCAAATAGAAACTGCTATACTTACGAAATATCCCTTGCACAGGTGCGTGCGGCGAAAGGTCCAATTTTTGAAGACGGTCCCAATTTTGATTTAGCATTTAGGCTTTTCCATGGGAGTGATGGTGTAGTTCCCTTATCCGAGAGATCTTTTCAGCGTTTGGACAAAATGAAGCCCGAACTTCCAAAATCCCAATTCAATCCTCTGGCTGCAAAGGCAGCAACTATTAGTCTGTCATCATTTGGATTTGGCGGACCTTTCGGTTTTGACTCATTTAATGAGAAGTGGAAGAAACAGAATAAAAAATCTGAGTCCTCAAAAAAGGAACCTTCTTCAAAGGTATGCAATACATTCAATCTGCTTTTTTTTGTCACTGCCAATTCATTTTCAATAAAAGAGTTCTCTAGTGAAGATTTTAAATTAATAAATACCATGTTTAAGCCTAGTAATTTGATTTTAATGGGTGTATTTAACTGATATTCAGGATGGTTCGAAGCATGAGGCAGGTAATGACTGGCTACAAAATGGGAACTGTCCAATTGCAAAGTCCTATCAGGCTGTCAGCAAAGTCCTTCCACTCGTAGCAAAGGTTATTCAGCCTCCTGCTGGTATGCATTACAAGTGCCCACAGGTAATAATTGCAGCTCGGGCGGCTATATCACGCACCGCATTTGCAAAGAATCTCCGCCCTCAGGGCTTGCCAACAAAAGTTCTTGTGATCGGGATGATGGGGATGGCAGCTAATGTCCCCTTAGGTGTATGGAGAGAACATACCAAGAAATTTTCGCCGTCATGGTTTGCAGCTGTCCATGCAGCTGTTCCATTCATAGCTATGCTTAGGAAGTCTGTCTTGATGCCTAAATCAGCCATGGCATTTACTATTGCAGCATCGATATTGGGCCAGGTAATTGGGTCAAGAGCCGAGAGGTACCGTCTTAAGGCAGTTGCTGCAAAAAAGTTGTCTGCAGTTGAAGCTTCTGATGTTAGTTCGGCTAAGTTACCCGTGGTTAATTCTAAAGACAGGCACTGTGGCGATGAGGCTATGAAGTGGAACACAACTTCCCTTCAGCTGGCGGGAACTTCATCAACTGATGTATTTTGTTGATGGCTCATTTGTGTTCTGTGTTCTGCTGTATAATTGTCTATGTACTCTTGAGTGTGTAATTTGCTACTCCTTTTTCACACTGAGTGCCTCAGTTGGCAAATTGTTTTCTTATTTAGATTGTTTTCTCTTTACTTTTTCTTTTATGCTCAAGAAATAATGCTAAGACATTTCAATAATAAGTAAATAAAAGGCCAACACAAAACTATTGTATTGGCTTTATTTGAGTGATTCATTACTTTATACTCGAGGCTTATACTATTCTGCACTAGCAAGAGAGAAAGAATGTGAACATTTTATAAAATGCTGTATTTTGTGAAGTTATTATGATTCAAATAAGGTTTGTCCCTCATTCTCAGTATGGTGTTAATTTACAGTCAAATTAATTTATCTACTTGATCACTTACCATTAACTATTTATTAATCAGCAATGGTAGTTAACTAATTATTTGTTTTTTTTTTTTTTGACAAGAACTAATTATTTGTTAAGCATATATAAATCCGGGATTGTCATAAATGGATATGTAGTAGTTTATTAAATTTATCTTTATAAATGGGTTTGTTGATAAGTTTGTGAATAAGAAAAATTTAGATTTGAAAGTAATAAATTTTATAATATCCGAAATTAAATGTTTAGATCCGACTTGGATCCTTTCTTATCTTTTCTCTTCAACTTTTTTTCCACTAATTTTTCTCTATTTTTCATATTTCATCTCTCTTCTTTAATTTATAATTTTTTATTTATTTTGTTTTTCATTTTACACTTAGAAGAGGAAGGGAAGAAGAAGATAATTCAATGTGGATTAGATCACATTAATCCTTTTATAATTGGCTCAAAAGATTTAGTAAAAAAGAAGTTGGCTCAAAACACCGTAATGATTTAAGATTTTTCAATTGAGATGTGATATATGGTATGAAAGTGCAACAACCAAACTGGTAGCCTTTTTGTGATTAGATGTTTAACTATTTAATATAAATGAAACAAACAAACTAAAAGTTTAAAACAAATGGGATCACCTTTTATTTGTGATTAGATGTTTATGTGATTAGATGTTTAACTATTCAATATAAATGAAATAAACAAACTAAAGTTTAAAACAAATGGTATCAATTGGTAAAATAATAGTTGAATAATAGTGGGTTTTTTCTTTACCCACCTCCCTAAGGAGGTCACCCCTAACGAAAATCCCACTTTACCCCTGCTTCGGAAATACATTTCCGAAGTTTTTTTTTATTTTAATTTTCTCAGACTTCGGAAGTGCATCTCCAAAAATATCTCATGGGGGTGTTTTCGGAGATGCACTTCCGAAAACACCTTTTTTCACATTTTGGGGGTTTCAGAAATGCACTTCCGAATTATGCAGAAATTGTATTTTTTTTTTTATGTTTTTCTTAACAGTCTCGTATTTTTAATTAAAGAAAAACGCCAAATAAAATAAACGACATATAAACAGAAAATACTAATATGATAAATAAAATCCAAATAATATATACAAGCCGAACCAAATAGTAATAGTGTGCGAAATATATAATCCGAAAACAAAAAACATAAACCCGGACCCCTACTGGGTATGCCTAACCCTCTCTCCCTGGACCGCCCTGATGAACGACACCTCGATCCAACGCGTCCCGCCCAAGCATCTCTATCCGCAGGCAGATTGGCAGGAGATCAATGGCGTGGTCATCCTCGGCCTGCTGGTTCTCCAGGATCTCCTCGTGTGCTGGCCTAGGAGCGTCGGGAGCGTCGGGTCTCATTAGAGGATGTGACACCCGATAGAACCATGTGACATACCCCTCCACACTGTGTCAGTCCTGGGTGACCCGAATGTGACGATACTCCTTCGGGACCACATGACGCTCCCAATCCTCAAATATGCCAGTGAGCTGCACTCGGGTCACTGTGTCGGGAGCAGCCTCAAAAGGTGACCTGGGTTTCATCTGCACATATTCAAACTGCCGCATGCACCGCTCATGGAGATACCGCACCATGGTGTTGGTCCCGCATGCCAACCAGCCAGAATATAACGATATGCCGTCAAAGGGGACAACATGAGTGTAGTCGCTGAATGGCCTCCAAGTGACGTCATCGTGCATCGTGCGGTCGAGGTACCCACGGTATGGTCCCACTGCATTGTTCCCCCTCTAGAGAACGTATCTGGCGGCCCTGGGCATGCCGTCATCGTACTCAGGATCAACGCGGAAGCCGTGGATGTGGGAGAAGTAAGAGATGATCCAGCTCTGAAACACAAACACGATAATGTATTAAAAATAAATACGAAACATAAATAAATGTGAAACAATTAAATTGAAACGTACCGTAAGTAGTGTGCAGGATCCGGTCAACTGCCTGGTCCTCCAGTTGGAGGCCTCATTCAGCTTCTGGTATAGGTATGCCAGAGTAGCTGACCCCCAGTTCCACTGGTGAACGGTAGTCAAGTCCATGAAGTAGCGGAGGTAGGTTACGTCAACGTACCTTGCACTCTTGTCCACAAAGATTGCAGCGCCTACCACAAACATGTACCAGCACCGGAGAGCGCAGCCACGGTGATACTGTGTAAATAGGGCGTCACCCGCCTCCTCGGATTCGGCCGCCACCACCAGGTGGTGCTCGAAATAAGTGCTCAGTGTGGTGAACCGAATATGAGGCCCATTTGTCGTCATGCACTCAAAGTCAGCAACTTTGGGCTCCATACCCAAATAGAGCGCCATCCACTCACTGGCTTTGATCCTCTGGATCCGGGAGTGGTCCAACAGCGCCCCCCTGATCGGAAAGTGGAGAAGACCCTGCACATCGTGCAAGGTGATCGTCATCTCCCCAACCGGTAAGTGGAAAGAAGACGTCTCCCTGTGCCACCTCTCCACAAAGGCCCCCTGCATGCCGTGGCTGATGGTGGTATACCCCGTCATGCAGAGCCCACTTAGCCCTGAAGCTCTCACCGCGTCGTTAAACCACTCATCATTCGGTTTAAACAGACTGAAAACCTTTCGGGAGTGGTTCAACATTTTCAAAGGCTCTCTCTCCTGTTAAAAAAAACAAATAAAAAAGTATGTTAATTAAACCGTTAAGAAAATATTGAATAAACGGCTAAATTATAAACGGTTAAATAATATAGTCGGGCAAATTATAAAAAATACATCTCCCTCCCAGATGCGCCGAGCGACGTGCTCGAGGTAGGTAATCAGCACGGTAGTGTCACTGGGCCCTCCCGGTAGCCTTCCTCCTGCTCCTCCTCCTCCCCGTGTGGAGGGTTAACATCTGGTACCTCCTCCGCCTCATGGTATGTCACTGCCTCCTCCTCCTCCTCCTCTCGCTGGCGGGAAGAAGATACCCGAGCCAGACGACTCCTCGATCCAGATGTAGAGGTACCCTCGTCCATCTGCACGGGAACTCGCACACGTCCCCGACCTTGCCCCCGTCCTTGCATCGACGCCAGCTGCGCCGCCCGCTCGCGTCTAGCCGGCGCAGTCTGAGTCTCTCTACCCTGTCTGATGCGTGCTTGGTAGCCTGACATGTTCCCGAAAACAATTGAAATCAATAAATATGCGAGAGAACAGAAAAAACTAAAAAAAAAATCATTTCTGATACACTTCGGAAGTTCATTTCCGAAACTGGGAATGAAGGTGTTTTCAGAAATGAACTTCCGAAACACCCCTGCGAAGAAGTTTTCTGCAACTTCCATGGCAGACCCCAAAAACAAACTTCAAAACTATGTTTAATCATTCTAAACAACCTAAATAGCAGTACCAACCTAACCTAATACAATTTTTGCTATTTCTAAACACCCTAATAGAAATTTTAATCATAGATCTAAAACTCGAAAAGCTTATCGATTGAAGAGGTTGGAGGGCTTTTGAATGTAGTATAGCAAGGTTATTGGAGCCTTTGATGTAGTCCTTGGAAGTGGTTTGCACAAAATTTCTCTGGGGTTGTGTTTGAAGTTGAATTAGGGTAAAATGAATGGGGGAGGGGGGCTGTTTTGTTTATTCTGCAAAACGCGCAGTATTTCGGAAATGTACTTCCGAAATGCTGTTTTCGGAAATGCATTTCCGAAATAAGACAAATTTTGAAGAAAAAAAGGCGCTTTCAGAGATGCATCTCCGAAAACACATTTTTCTTGCATTTCGGAAATGCATTTCCGAAGTCAGGGATATATATGGTTTTTCACCAGAGGTGGCCTAGAAGGTTGGGAGGTGAGCAAAGAAAATCTCTAATAGTGTCATAAGGTCTAACTAATTTGTAATTGATTTGTAATCGCATGCGTTAAGTGAGCGTAGTCATGTTGCATTATTAATACTTATTCTTTAATTAACTTTGGCATAATAGAAAATTAGAAAGCACTTAGAGGGCTCTCTATCTCTCTCGTTTTCTTTTTCATCTCTTCATTTCTTTGTTTCTATTATGGCATTCATAGCTTAATTTTGATCCAAGCCATGACTTATAAAGAAGATTCGATCAACATTGTTGTGAATCTTCATACCTAACTGATTTTACTAGGATCAGAACGAACTTTTGTGGCCTGCAACACGTGAGCTCCAGCGGTTGATGAGAAAAATGAGGGTGTACTTGCAAGATACTCTGATGCCAAAGTAAGGTTCATAATGAAAGAAATGCAAATACGAAGTTAGGAAATGATTAGAATACCAGACCCTCTTATGAAAGAGGGTATTTATAGTGCCTCTAGCGTTGGGCCAAAGTCTCAATTTTGGGTCGGATTCTTAGGCCCAAAGTAGAAGACTGTCAGGATCCTGCGTGAATGAAGGAGATCAGCGCGTGATCTTTGTCCTGGGTTAATTGCCCCACGATTAGCGGATGCGAAATGATCGATTCTTTCGGAGGGCAGTTGGCCACGTGTCCTTAGAGGGGCACGTGGGTGAGGAACTCCCCAACAGTCATGGCAATCTGGGCCACTTCGTTGGGCCTTGCAGTAGCGTTGGACTATGCCCTGCCCGACAGTACGCCAGCCACACTCCCAATTCAGAACAGGAGCCTTCCAAGACATTTTTCTTAGTCGAAGGAGCTATGAATTAGGAGTTAGCTCGCGTTTCGTGGTGGGAAGACTCCGCCTGTGGTCGATTATCCTTTGGTCGTGCAGCCACGTGAGCACGGTTTGCCCGAGCTCATTTCAAATTTTCCCAAATGTATGCTCGTAGGAAACTTGCGTCGAAGAAGTGATCTACGTTCGACAACTGGGCTAGGTGATGCCAGTTATTCATGTTCGACACGGTAAATTTGTCACCAACACCTCAAGACTGTGCTCGAGAAAAAGGTGTTATGTTTCGTTGCGATCAGGTGTGCTCATATTTCAGGGAGATGAAGGAATGGTGAGACTTGAAAAGACAACAATGTGTCATCATTAGGGTCTATGCTTAGGGGAAATTATGATCCTCAATGATGACACGCTTCCCCTAGGGGTCTCACACTTTCCCGTGGGGTACTTGCTTATAAATACGAAGGGGGGAAGTCATTTGCATTTTCACTCTCTTTCTCGTTTCGTTTCCTTAAGTTGCAGAAACTTGTCTTCGTCTTTCCGCCGTCGCATCCTTCTCACCAGAGTTCTTCGCTATCTCCCGTCAATCAAGTAAGTCTTCATTTTCTTCTACGATTCTGCATTGGTTACTGCTTATTTTTAAGATTATATCTTGCTCTGATAGATATGTATGTGGAACTCCGGCGGGTGTTGGTGTTTGGCGATTGTTCGGCCATTACCAAATGTCAGTTTCAGTTAGGATTTCTTAGGAAATCAAGTAGAGACTCTAGGGATTTATGTGATGTCTAATCTGGTGCCGCCGTTGTGACTGTGAGCATGTTTCACGTCGGTAGGATTTTACGAATGAAATCTGGAAAATATGGAAAACCCCTGAATTTGGGACGAAGTTCATGTGTCGGGGAATATTCTCCCTGCGACGTTCATGAAGTTCATGCGTCGGGAAACATTCTCCCCGCGACATTCATGCATTTTTCAATGAGACGTATTGAAGTTTGTCGCTCGAGGAGGTTCTCTCTGTGGGGCCCATGGCCTTTTTTAAAATTTTTATGCAGAGTAATGTCCTCGTGATTCCTTGCTTGCCATTGAGTAAGGGCATTGGCCGGGGCAGATTTCTCGGGCCTCTCCTTGCCCTTTCATTCGATTCTTTAAGGAAAGGTTGACTTGATTTGGCCGTTGAATTCAGTGTTTTCCTCTGATTTTAGGTAAAATGGCTTGCAGTGCCGAAGGTCACAATTTGGTCGATACGATTATTAATGCCAGGCTAAATTGGGTCGGGCCCGAGCCTCAATGGATAGCCTCACGTTTTGTCGAACATCGCGATGAGGCGTTTACGATCATCGAGAATAGTGTCGTTCCGTCGAAAGATCCCGAGAATTAGGTAGTTTACCAACCTTCCCCGATGGAACGAATATGTTCGTGTTACCCTCATAATCGTTTTTCTATGTATGAATTTGTTTTTAAAGAATTGGGTCTCCAATTGTCATTTAGTGATTTCCAGATCGACGTCTTTAACTGGCTAGAGTTAGCACCATCACAATTGCACACGAATTCGATTGCCTTTATTCGGGTATTTAAGATCGTATGGCAATATCTTCAAGTCAGCGCCACTCTCCCTCTATTCTTCTACTGCTTCCACTTCCAACGATAGTCCCCCGAAGGGAAAGATAGTTGGGTATCCTTTAAATAACTGAAGAGGCTTTTTAAGCATTATTGGATTTAGTTCGTACCTTCAACGACAAATACAATTTGGCCATGCCCGTGAGACAGGCGGTTGGTGACTCTTGCTTCGAGTTGAGGGTTGTCACCGAGGAGGATGTGAGTGTTTGTCTCAATGAAGATAGGAGTAAGGTGACGAGAAGGGTCAGGAAGTTCCCTTTTCGCGGGGTTAGGGCACACTTCGACTGGAGTACTGATTCTTACATCACCAAACCAGGCGAAATGGACTCTGAGGACCAGCACAACAATGATGAGCTGGTGTTGTTTGTCGATGGTTTTACCCCTGCTCAGTGGGTGACTTGGGTCGGGGAGGCCGTTCTGGAAGAGCAAGGCCATGCTATATGTGAGCCCCGGTTTATTAACACTACAGCTCTCCTCGAGTGCGGTACTTTTGAGGAGGCCGAGTTGCTTTTAGGTAGTTGTTTCCCCTTTAACATGCTAATGTTGTTTGTTTTCTTCCTCGGTTTACTAATCTTTGGTCGCTATTTTGTTGCAGGGAACATGGCGAGCCTTTAGGAACGCATTCAAAAGATGGTCGCCGCTCATGGGAAGGCTCGAAAGAAACATCCCAAGACCTGCATAGCACAACTTTAAACTGAGCCCAAGGACAACAGTTCCAGTTGTTCTACGCGTCAATCCTCTTCGTCCTCAATCGGCGACAAATATCTTCCCAGCAGAGCAGCCCGGTGAGGAAAAAGCAACTCACCGAGGAGGAGATGGGGTGCACATGGATCTTACAAAGGAGAACCCGATGTAGTTCGAGTTGCTTTCCTGTTTTCTTAACCGGTCATTTTTTGTAGGGGACACGTCTTTGTCCATCCCCCGGGCGCAGTCGTTGGCTATCGCCCATCGAGAACCTCAGCCTGGAAGGTCAGAGGAAAGAGTTGGATCAAGATGTCGGCGCCATGCTAAGGGTGTTAGAGATGGCTATGGTCCTCAATGAGGCGAGGACCTCCCTCAAACGGGACTTTGATCAGCTTAGGGCCAAGTATGAAAAGCTGAAGGCTATAACGACCAAGTTGGAGAATTATTTCAACGATTACAAGGGGAAGTATGAGACTCATGCTGAGATTCTCAATGAGTTGCGACTGAAGGATGAGAAAATTGTTGGGTTTACCGCGGAGGTAGAGGCTCTGAAAGCCTAGAAGAAAAGCTCTGATGACAGGATTGCTGCCCTCGAGGTCGTCACCAAGCCTGCCGAGGACGAAGCTAAATGGGTGAGGACCCTGATAATTCTGGCTGAGCTAGTTGCTCGGATTGGTGAGCTCGAGCAAGATTGCTTGGACGCAGTTGAGATGGGTTTCAACAATGCGGTGGAGCAGCTCAAGGTCATGAACCCTTCCTCCGAGCTTGTCACTGATGGGATTAGTTACTTGTCCAGGGTGGAAAATGGTTAGATCATGCCTCCTGTCAGTTCTCCCTTTGTCGGCGATGAAGAGGAGGATGGTCGGGCGTGATTTTTATTTTATTAATTGATGTATGATTTGGGTTTGTGTGCCCTATTTTTGTAATGTTCAAATGATGGGGCTCTGCTCGTTTTTGTAATATAATATTTTGACAATGTCGGCCCGTGTGGACGACATTTTTAACGTTATAACTTGTCTGCTTTTGCTCTGCATGTTAGTTACTTTATTTTGTTTGTTTGCACCAATGTTAGTGTGTGTATTTTTAGCCCCTCTCATGGGAGTGAATTTAATGCAATCTTGTATTAATATGCTTTCGAAATCAACGTTCGACCATATAGGGAACATATTGAGGAGTTGGGATTGGTTTCTGTTTGATGACGAGACTAAGATTGAGGCCGAGATCTTGATCTCGTGGCGTGAACTTTCTCATCGCAAACTGGGTGTTTTGCCTCGCTGGTACTGCAACAGTGGAGCTCGGTAGAGGTATCCCTGTCGAGCTTAAATTCTGCTCGCCCAAAGAGCAAAAACGCGCCTTCGTTTAAGTTTTGGAATGATGTGTTCGTACCATGACACGCTTCCATGGTCGGGCGTGCCTTGTTGACGTTGAACGGGGCCCGCCGATTGTCAGGCCTAAACAATCGTTAGATCTAACTGTGATATTGCTTTAGATTTTTGGTGTTCCACAGTCGAGAAAGTTGTTCCCCGAGAAGTTTTTCGAGGTAATAGACCCTGTTGTCCGTTTTTGCTCGGATGCGGTAGGGACATTCCTTGTTCTCAGCAAGTATGCCCTCGCTTGAGTCTTTTTTATTTCTCCACAGGACTACACTGTCGACTTAGAATTCGCGTTTTATGACTTTGGCGTCATGACGCGAAGTTATTTTTATTTTAATGTGGCCTTGCGGAGAGCTGCCCCCGAATGAATCTTTTCAACCAGGTCGAGTTCCTCTGTTAGGGCCTCTTTGTTCATCTCCTCGTCGAGAGGAGCCTCGGTTCTCCTAGATGGTTCCTTGATTTCCACGAGGATTACCACCTCGGTTTTGTAGGCTAGTCGAAAAAGAGTTTCCCTGGTGGTGGAATGAGGTGTCGTTCTGTAGGCCCAAAACACGCAATGTAGCTCTTGGACCTACCTAATGTTGGCCTCCCCCAGTCTTCATTTAAGTTCTCGCAAGATCACTATATTCGCAGCCTCAGCCTGCCTGTTCGTTTGTGTGTGTTCGACAGAAGTTAAGTGCTGCTTAGTGCCTAGTTTGGAGATGAAGTCCTAGAAGTTTTTGTCGGTGAACTGCGTCTAGTTGTCAGTGACAAGCACTTGTGATACGTCGAACCGGGCAAGCACGTTTTGCTTGTAGAAAAGTAGTATGTTGTGCGTCGTGATTTTGATGGGAGCTTAGGCTTCTATCCACTTCGTGAGGTAGTCGACGGCGACGCTCAAATATTTGTTTCAGTATCATCCTACGGTGAACGGCCCGAGGATGTTCATTCCCCATCAGGCGAATGGCCATGGGGATTGGGGACGACGTGGTTTTAAGCTCGTTACGCGGTTCCAATTGCATATTTGTGTGGCGTTAGCATGTGTCGTATTTTTGAAATGCTCTTTTGCTTCAGCCTGAATGGTGGACCAGTAGTACCATGCTCAATGGGCTTTCCGGGTTAAGGATCTTCCCCCAGGTGTTTAGCGTTAATTCCTTTGTGGATTTCCTGCAGGATGCAGGGGGCTTTAGCTTCCTCGACACACTTCAAGAGTGTGATGGAGAATCCTCGTCTGTAGAGCTTGTGTTCGATTAAAACATAGGAGTAGGCTCTACGTTTGGTTACGTTGGCCTTTTCTGATCGGAAGGTAACTCCCCTTTAGTGATATAATTGTATATCAGGGTCATCCAGCAGTCGTTGTCCTCGATGGCATTCACGTCGAGTAGCGTTGTGGATTTTTCGATGCTAGGGCGCAAGAGAGTTTCTTGGATGATGGATTTATTTCTGCCTTTTTTCTTGTGCTTGCGAGTTTTGACAAGATGTCGGCCAGAGTGTTGTGTTCGCGTGGAACATGTTTGACTTCTGTGTTCCCGAATTTTTTCATCTTCTCTCTGATCAGAGTCAAATACTCGATGAGATTGTCGTTTTTAGCTTGATATTCTCCTTGTACTTGAGAGGCGACGAGCTGAGAGTCGGTGGAGATTTTTACCTTTTGTGCGCCCAAATCCTCGATTAGATGTAGTCCTGCGAGAAAAGCTTCGTATTCAGCCTAGTTGTTTGACGTTGGAAAGGATATCTTCCTCATTTTCGAAAATAATGCCCATGTCGCTTCGCGTCGAGCTGGATGGAATCACCACTTGTGTTCTCTATTGTATCGTCGCTTAAGTGATCACCATTATCATTAACGATACTTTTTCCCCATTATTCTTTGCAACTTGATTAATATATATTGAATTTTCTACCTAGACTTTGGATTCAACATATATTTTTACCAAAATTTCATTCAAACCTACTTTACATTCCATAAAACCTTTTAATTTGTCCAAATTCATCATAAGTCCCAAAATATTCAGATAGAAAATAAAAATTTAAAAGTACACATTCTACTAAGTGCCAGTTTGTTTCAGCTTTAAAAAAATGGATTTTTTCTTTGTATTTTTGAAAATAGATTTTCCAAAACCGTTTTTCAAAATATTACAAATTTTCTTATATTCGTTTTTTCTAAAATAAAACACTAATTTTGATATTCTATAACATAAACATACATTATTTAAGACCAAAACTTAGTCAAAATTGCAATTTTTTCAAAAACTTGTATTTCAAAAATAATTTATATGAAAATCTATTTGAAATAGCTTCAAAATTAAGTGATTTTTTAAAATTTTGATATCCAATTTTTTTTTCTATAAATAAATGAAATATCTAAAATTATATTTTAAGAATAACTATTCAAACAAAATTTTCATTTGAAATTTTTATAAAAAGTTGCGTTGTAAAATTTTTTTTTCATAAAATTATGTAACACTATAAAAATCATTTTCTAAAAAAAAGTCAAAACTAAACCCTAAATCATTTAAATTCTCACTAAATTTCTTACTTTTAAAACTTAATCTTTGAGGCATAATAAATCAATAATCATATTTATCAAAATTTAAAAAATTAAAACAAAATAAGCGAAATACAGTAGAAGTTAACAATGACGAGCCCAAAGAAATTCGGAATTCCTTGGCCGGAATTCAACGACGGTCTTTCCTATCACGACGTCGTTCGACCCTCCGATACCGGTTCGTTCACCAAACCCCCTTTCTATCTTCTTCTTCTTGTTGCTAATAATTAATAGCATTTGATTTTACATTCATTCAGGTTTAACACTAATTGAATTTTACTCCAACAAATACAAAAGTTCAGCTCCATTACAAGGGTAATCCAAAAATTCAAACTTTTCTACTTTTCTCTATATATAAGTTTATAATTATACTTGAAGCTATGACCTAAATAAATGCTATTTTTATGCACTGATTTTTGGAACAGTTGGTTGCAGCGTATAAAAAATGACCAGGTTTCATCATAATTCATCAACTAAAAATTGTGCTGCATATGGAATGGAATTATTGATTATAATGATTAATTAATATTTTATCTACAGATTTCAGTTGATGAAGGAGTTGTTACTGATCCAAACACACTACTCAGGTGTTTTTTATTTTTGAAAAAAGTTCCATCATGGTTTTATTACTGTTTTGAGTGTTTTATTTTATTCCACTATGGGTCTGTTTAGATAAACAGCTTATTTGCAGCTTATAGCTTATCAAAATAAGTGCTTATGAATAAGTTCGCATAAGCTATTTTTATAACAAAATAATATATAAAAAAATGTTATAAGCTGTTTTGAAACACTGTCCCAAAACTTATGGCAAAAGATAAGCTTAAATAAGTCAATTCAAACAGGCCATATATATCATGTTTTATGACTTCTTCATACTAGAGTTGGCTCAAAGCTAGTCTATCATAGACTGCCGTGGAAGGAACCCGATGCACCGCATAGCATAGAAGTCTTGTATGAAGATGATGACATTGTAAGCTTTACTTTGTGTAATTATACCATTTTGTGTGTCTCACAAATTGATTTCTATATCTGTGTTTGTCAGATTGGGAGTATTCAACTGAAACTAAACTTATTTCTTTGTTTTTGAATGCTACTGACGAAATTCTGATTATACTTGTGTTGTGTTACTTTGATAAATTTTAAAAAATTGGGTCATGAGAAGTAGGGAAAGAGATAGATATAGAGTTGCGTCTTGGCTAGATTTATACATTTTTTGTGTTCTAGTTGAATGCTTTTGGTGATTCTTTAACAGTAGTATTGATTATATTTGGACTAAGATATCCACAATTAAAACGTCGTCAATATTTGTTTTCCTAATTGTGATGTTCATTGTGAAATCAGATAGCTCTAAATAAGCCTTCTGGCCTGCAAGTTCTGCCGGGAGGTCTCTTCCAGCAAAGAACAGTTTTAACACAGCTTCAGTGGGAAACCAACAATAGAAGTTCCTCTGAAGAACACCAAAATCCTCAGCCTGTTCCAGTGCATCGTCTAGGGAGGGGAACTTCAGGTTGTACTGATTATTTCTGTTCAAATGTAAAACTGCTACATTATATTTGTTGCTTAATTTGCTTTGAAAATGTTACATGCATCAACTGAGGCGAGTTTCTGAATTCTATGAGAGGAAAATACTTTTATATAGTCAATGGCAGTGCCTGTAAAAAAATTAAAGCTAGTAATTACTATTTACACGGTTGATTGTATATCTTAAAAGTGGTTGTAAATCAGTGATGATTATATATTTATCAGCATCACTACCAGACATGTTATACTATGAATAGAACCTTTTCTTTTGATACCCTTCGAAATTCTAATGTATAAATTACAAACTAACCCATGAAACTTTCTAATGCTTTCACAATTGGTTGATTGCATCACAGGAATTTTATTATGTGCGAAGACAAAACTGGCCAGAGCTAATCTTGCATCTTATTTTGCTGATGGAACATCTCGCTTAGGAGGAAAAAGGTTAGGAAAGAACCATTTTTTGGTTTGTTGTATCTACTTAATTTACTCTTCAAATTGGATCCAGTTGTTTATCTAAGTACCTCACTCTTAAATAGAACACGGGAAAAAGGTAATCTATAAGTTTTAAAATTAAGATTTTATACTCAATTATGTTGTTTCACTCATTTTATTCTGTTATTTACCGAAGCAGGGATACAAACCAGGAGCTGGGAAAGATTGCAAAGATATACCGAGCACTTGTGAGTGGGATAATTGATAATGACACGGTAATAATATACCTACATTTTTTTCTTGTTTATCGGTATTCTGTACGAACTATTTTTAACTGCATCCACTCCCTAATAATAAGACAGCAGAAAGTCTAACTGTTGCCTAGGCTCCCCTCATATTGTGTATCGTTGCATATGCTTGTATAACTAAAAGTTCATCTTTCCAATTATTTGTTATGGCTGCTTCTATTGACATCGCGTGTTAGCTAGAATATTATTTTTATTCACAGGTGACAATTAATCAACCAATTGGAATCGTAAAATATCCTGGTGTTGCTAAAGGGTTATATGTTGCTTCTCAATCAGGTTATTATTAACCATTACTTATATTTATCCAGATGATGAGTCTTAAAATGAAAGCCACAGCTCATAAAACCGCTCCCTATATTTTTTTTAATCATTCACTCATGCATAGTTATTTTGATTGAACCAGGGAAACCAGCACTCAGTGTAGTGGACATTCTAGAAAGGAATGTAAAAGAAAATAGCACATTAGTACAGGTTGCCAATTTGTTCATGACTATGTGTTACTTATGAATAAAACATCCACCACTATTTATGAATTAAAACATCAATCAAATAAATAAATCATCATTTTGTATGTAATAATATAAACATCCTATAAAGTTATGAACCATTGTTTTAATTAGAAAATGTGCAGCACTGCTGTGTTCTCCGATATTTTTCAATGTTGTTCGATATCCTATTAGCCTGCACTTCCACTTCAACATGTAACCTTTTGGCTACCTAAAAGTTTGCTTGTTTTTCATCCCTTGATGATCCCTTTAAGACATAAGAGACAATAGAAGAAATAAAAAGTTATCATAAAATTGCATGTCCAAACTCTTAGATGACTTTTATCTTCTCAACTTCTTTGGTTAAAAGGCTGCCTTTGTTGCCTCCTCGTGAATTTAAGGCACATCATTTGAAATCTTATAGTTTGGTTTTGTAGTCTCTTCATGAATTAATCCAAAAGAAATTAGAAATTGGATTTTTTAAAAAAATTAAAAATACAAGGTAATACTGTTTAGAATAAGGATAACAGAAAGATGAAAAGCCAAAAAAGAAAAGAAAAGGATAACAGAAAGATTGTATGTTACAAGACTTATTATATGGTTGTTGCAAAAAAATCAATTCAGTACCCTATAAAAAACTATTATGGTTTGCAAAAATTTGAATTGTAATGATTATAACATCCTTTATAATTTTTCTGTTGGCATGTTTTTACAGGTGAAGATTCAATCTGGACGACCACATCAAATCCGCATTCATCTCTCCTTCATTGGGCACCCTTTGTTAGGTAAATTAATATATTAATGCTGGAAATTAACATTTACGCATTGTGAATTTTATACCGTGTTGTTAGATAGTGGCTATAGCTTCTTGCATATCAATATGCCTGCCATATGTAATTGGCAACACTGATTTCTAGTTTCAATTTGGTGTTTTTAAGTTTGTCAGTGGGTATTTGTCCTTGGTTTCTCTAGGGACTAAGGGATACGATTCTCGTATTGTTCTTTATTGAAATCAAATTTCTTCCTACAAATCTCTTTCCGAATATAGGTAGCCCCAACACACCTAATGGATTGCATATTCTCAGCATTCTTTGACATCTTGAATGTTATGGATCAATCTTTGAATGCATTCACAGCTCTATTCATGGGTAATCTGCACAATGAGAGCACCTGCATTATTTTCTTTTGTCTTGCATGACTCAATGTTTGACTCAAAAAGCTCGAACTACTAAGGAAGTAGGAATTTCCTACTCTTTATCCAAACAAACCTTTCATGTATGTTTTCATCTGCAGGTGATCCTCTCTATACTGTTGGCGGACAGCCAAAATGCTTGGATTTCGACTTAGTGGATGAGAGTTTTGCCAAAGATGGGTAGGTCATTGTATTTATATTTTACAAGGAAACTTCCATTCATTTAACACCATATTCTTCTTTGTAATCAAATCGAACTTATAAGTAGTTAAGCATTGTGTTGTTCTTTGTCAACATGTTTATGAACATTTGCCAGTTGCTTTCATTTTAGATTTGATCTAAGTTTTGACATTGCTGCTCATTGTATAGGGGTTATACGAGGCCTGCAAAACCAGTTCCTGGAGATTGTGGGTATTCTCTGCATGCACATAAATTGTTTCTCTCCCATCCAATAACTAACGAGGTACTTAAAAAGTATTTGTATCATCATAACCTGTCCTAGGATTAATTTTCCAGCTTATACCAAATTGGTTATTTTTGTTTCCAAAATAAATAGTTTCTCGTGTCCTTGCAGTTAATCGAAATTAATGCGCCCCTTCCTTTCATCCTCCAAACACATGAAGAAACACCTATTGTGCAGCAAACAACTGCTTTAGATTGTTGATAATGGTATGACTATTGAAAGATGCTATACGCTTGGAAGACAAATGGCCTTCCCTCTAGTATGTTTGAGCAAAAACGTGGAAATCTTGTTTTATAGCAAAATGTGAACCAACTTGACAACGAGGCAAATATGATTGAGTAACCTATTTTTTAAATCTCTAGTTTTCACTAACGGCAATAGTGTTGAAAATTAACTATTGGTCTGCCACCTGTGAAAATATAGGAAGGCGGCATGGGAGAAATTGAAAAAGTCATTGTCCGCTCCGCCTTCTTTGCCATACTTATAGCCTAACTTCAATACAAACTACTTTTAAAGTGGGTCCCTCGCATTCTTTAATTACTTTGAGAAATACAGGGAAAATTTAACAGCGCAGAGCCTGTTGATGATGTCAAATCATCGTAATCTATTTAATCACTAAAAACAGATACTGCTCAGTCTGAAATTTTACAACTGTTTCTTTATTTTTTTAACAAAAGAAGAAAAAAAATATAAATGCTAGGGAAGTTTTGAGACACATACCAAGCCTCTATTCTCATAGGTCAAAACTTCAAACAAATAGCCAAATAGTTTCGGGAATGAGATGTAATGGGGGCGCATGGAATTCAAACCAAAATGGTTAATGGCAATCGCCCCTCCTAACATCCAGAGATTATTTCTGTATTTTCATCAAATACAACAAATACAAAGCTGCTTGCTTCCACATTACAAGCACCTAATATTTTACCAAAAAAGACAGGCTTGAGAACCATTAAATCAGCCTCCTACACTGTATTGAGCAGTAAACAAAAACTATTATACAGGACTCGGCAAAAAAGACAAGTTTGCCACTAAACACATCTACTACCTGCCTATGTCCCCTTTCCCTCCCCAAGATTCATCATCTCTCAAGATACTCCCGTTCTGACCACCATACTTCTCGGAATTAGAATAATGCATTTTGATTGCTGCTACAGGATCAGAGACACCACTGCATGACCCACCCACTAGAATCCCAGGTCTTCCAACGCCATTCATTCCCATCACTCCTATTCCATGCTGCTGCAAACTAGATATTGCTTCAAAACTGTTTCTCTGCATCTCAGAGAATACATCTTGGCTGTGCTTGACATCTACTATAAATGGCTGCACTTTCGGACCATCCCTACTTATAAACATCGGACAGTCAATCATGGCATTGCTTCCATTGATGTCTCTAGCAGTAAAAGTAGATGCACCAAACGCCTGCAATGGTTGTTGCTCCAAAGTGGAAGATGATGTAGGATAATTGCTGAAGGCAGCAGGATATTTAGCTAACAAGAAGGAAGAATCGGGCAATGATGGGAGACCAGTTTGTGTTATTCCAGTCCCTTCCCAATAACCATAACTCTTCACTGGAACATTTTCAACGCCAAGATAATCAGCACGGTCAAACTTTAAAATTTTCAACTTTCCATCAGAATTTTGATGGCTAGTAATTTTACGCTTACAAGACTTGTTGCTTGACTTGGGATGATGATGAGTACCGTTTTCTTCACTTCCCTTCGTAATCAAATTAGGTTTCTGACTGGAAGAAGGATTGGTTATAATCTTTCCAAACAGTTTCACATTACCATTTCTGGATGTGTTTTCTGAATCAGAAGAATGCCATAATGTTTTGAAATGATCATCAGTCTGTTTGACTTTTTGGGGAAAGGGGAACTCAGTCACTGAACTGCTGCAATTCACATCCCCGTCCACTTCCTTCTTGACGGGCACCTGCAAGGGATAGCCCTGGAGGATGCTAACAGTCTCAAGATGATTGCATGGAAGAGGAAACTGATGGTCACCGTTGCTACCAGAACTATGACACCCCATATCTCTACCTCTTTGAACATCACAATTAGAGGACAATCTATCCTGGCTAATTGCTTTTTCACATGGAGCAGCAGCAGCGTTTAGCAACAACGAATTTGTAGTAGCCCAAGAATTGTTTGTAGATAATGCTGAGGCATGAGGCTTTCCAAAGGAGACATGCTTATTTTCAGAACCAAAGCTCAATCCTGAGCATGAATTGGCCACATGTGAGAATGAAAGATTTGCGGTCGTGCTTGACTCTAACACACAACTTTTCGATTCAACTGCAACACCTGCATCAGCTTCATGTTTATCATCTCTGTCATCAGAGCAAGGGGGTGCTGCCACTCTTTGCCTTCTTTCCACTTCATTTCTGAGATCTCCAGAAGAACCCTCTGAAACCGTTGTATCCATAGCAACAGAACCACACTCCAGTGGTTTAATTATTCCTACAGTAGAAATTGATTCTCTAACTGCATCTCCCAATTTATTTGTTTTACCTTTGGCAACTTCTATGCTATCAGATGTAATTTTAACTGGATGCTCATTGACTGAACAAGACTTGTCAGTTTTGCCCAAGCTAACTCCGCTATCATCAGAACCCGGCCTAGTTTCAACCTTAATTGCACAAACATCGGAAACCATATCTACATTTTCAAGATGTACTTCTGTCCCAGTGATTTCTCTTGATTCATTTAATTCAGCTGACAAGCTCCTAACTTCCAGAGGATTGGATTCACCATGGAATGTATTCAAGGCATCAGAAGGCAGGTCCTCGTCTGTCTTATTCCCAGACTTATCAGCATCAACCACAGAGCCTGCCTTAACAAGACATGCATCATCTGTGTCACTCTCACCACCATTTGCATCATCATTCGGCGGGGATCCTACAATTCCAGGTATAGGGCGTACGAGATTTAATCCAAGGCACTTTTGAGTCTTGCTGAAGAAGACTTTACAATGTTCTCTGGACCTTGTGCCTACACACTGTGCTATCTTTGTAAAATCCTTACCAAAAGATGATACAGCCTGAAGAAAAGCCGCCTTCTCATCATCTGTCCACCCAGAAAGATCTACTTCCTCACAGCTCTCATCTGAACAAGTCTCATCATCAGCATTCTGAGAAATATCAGGCGTCAAGGTTTGATTGCGCAAAGGGTTCGCTTTCAAGAATTCCCTTTCCTTATTACCATCTACAGGATCAATTGAATTTGTTATGCAGGAGCTCATAGCCTCAGATGAAAACGACCCACATATACCAGCCAATACATCAGCTGCAGCAGCAGTCTCCCTTTCATCCCCAAGAGTGTCCGGACTATTTGATCTCTCTATAATGCTGTCCCCGCCCCTCGATGATTTTATATTATCAAATCCTTCCAAAAGGAATCTTCCTGCTCGCATCCTTTTATTACCTGCAATGTCATCTGCCATCAGTGAAGCTGCACTCAAAATATCAAAGGAAGAAACATTAACTTCATGATTCCATGTTATACCTGATGCCATCAAGTTAGTTCTAGCTGCATATGACTTCCCTAGCTTACCAACATCTTTCGTTTTCAATTTCTGAAAACACTCAGATTTGTGATTCTTGTAGTAGAATTCTACACAGTCCGCAGTTGTCTTGTGATCAAGGAAAGAAGCAATTTTCCGGAAATCTTTTCCAAACACAGCAAATTTCTCTAAGAATATTTCTTTCTCTTCTGATGTCCAAGGATTGATCATATTTCTTTCTTTCTCAGTAGCCAGCGGATCTTCAATCAGCCCATTACTAGATATGAATCTTGTAACCATCTTTTCTTTCTCATCCAATATTAATGCTGGCATCTTCAGGGTGTTTCTCTGAATCTGCGTTTGGGATTTTGAAAGAAGTTTGCTTGCGAAATCAATAAGCTCTGATGTTGGAACCAAGCTTAGATGATTTCCACCTGCATTCATTGAAAAATGAAGGATGGACAAAAAAAACTTAGTTATCATCACAGCAAAAAGATTAAATAAATTAGAAATTCAACAAACATTTATATAATATCATGTGCCAACATCAAGCATCAAACATAACAGAAAAACCCACCCAGACGTTTGATGATAACATCAGAACAAACAAATAAGACAAGCATAATAATTATATTATGTTAAAGCAGAATAGCAGCCCCAGATTACTTAGTTATCATCAACTTCAGCATCAACTATTTTCATAAGTTGAAATTGTTACCAGACAGACCTTCAGCATCAAAACCCTAACAAGTAACAACCATTTTTATTGACATAAGGCCTACACACATCGCAGCCAGTAAGCATGTGTCCAGCAAATAACTTGCAAATGAAACCAAACAGGAATGATAACCCATGAGAAAGGTACTAAAATCAAAAATCAAAATCATTACAAGAGAACCAGTCACAAAGAAAAAATCAATGAAAAAGAAAACTCCTTCTACAAGGTTAACTACCAACAGCACAACAGAGCAGGGCTGTAAAGTATACATCAACAAGACAAAACACAAATATAGTAGGACATTGAGATATATCATTATACTAAAATTATATACTTTCATCTTGTACAAGTCCAAGCTCAGGTCAAGTCCAAGCTCAGGTCAACTATTATACAATATATGCCACACATACATGTACATCTTATTACACATTAGTAAAGCTACAGAAGTTAAACTAGCCATGGAATCTCGTTTACTTCAATACAGCATCATATGCCAGAAAATCCCTATCCAGAAATTATATTCAAAGTTTGACAACAAAACATGACTTCAATATAAAATGATTTTAAATCTAAGTAATAAAAATACGAAATTAACTGATTGTTCGTTTATGCAGGTTTAGTTCATTTATTAGTCACAAAGCTATTTTGGCAGCTCAAATGAGCCAATAGCCAAGACTAACATCAGCAAATCCCTCCTAGCAATAATATACTAAAACTGGGATGACCTTCAAACATGTTTAACCTGACCTCAAACACATGGTTGTCTGGGTCATGTATTGGATTGGTTGTGCATATGAACCTGCTAACATATGATTAGACTGCCTACAATCGCTCAAACCTGTAAGATCCAGGCAGGTTTGGTTTGTTGAAAATTGGATTGGTTGGTTGTCCCAGTCATTGTATTCACACACTTGTTCCTACGTATGTACATTACTTCTACATTTCCTTACTGGGAGACAGTGTCATTAAACTCGGACCGGAGATCAATTTGAGCGGGGGTCATTGGGTTGTTGGTATAATAACTAGTGAGTCTAGGCTACTAGTTGACCCACATAATCCGGTCAATAGGGTTGATTTCAAGTGTAGGCCCAAACCAAAGGGAGGCCGGTTGAAAGAATAATTATTGGAAACGAACAAAACCAGCAAAATTTAGAAAAACTACCAATCCAGACAAAAGGTATCGAAGAGATCAAAAACAAAAAGTAATGATGAGATCAAAATAACAAAATTCATCTTTAAGGCAGAGAACAAATCTGTTATTCTATCCTTATGGTAGAGAACCAAAAAAGGCCTCTATATTTTAATCACTGTCCTGAGGCGAGGACTCAATTTTCTCATGTATCCATTTTAGTATCTACTGTATATATTAAAGAAGGTATATATTAAACTAAAATGAAAATTAGTATCCATTTTAGCAACTACAAAGTCATTGAACCTTATCACATCAAGCGGGAAAAATATCATTAAATTAGTATTTTTTGTACCAAAATGTAAAATGCAAGAGAATCATGTAATAAAAACCAACTGTGAAAACAAATTTTACCATAACAGTAAAAGGAATTAATTATTGACTTAAAGATTCTAAAATCAAATTGAAAAGGTTTCACAGTGCCTTTATATCCTTAGACAGAGTATTCAAGTAAACTTAATATACACAAAATCTATTTTGGTACTTTAACCACCCAGCCACTATTTCTATTATTCTCATTGCTAAACTGCATGACATGGCTGAACTGCATTAAATTAAAAACAATACAAAATCGATGGCATAAGTTAAGCAAAAGAATTGGTGGAGAGATTCATACCTGGGAAAGGAAACCGGGAACGAATGGAAGATCGGTTTTTCAGATTACTACTACTTGGTTCATTTTTCTTATGAGATTTTGGCCGGCATTTCTTAATAGACAATAAGCGCATATCTTCTTTCCACAAGTGATGCAAGGCTTTGAACTTGAGTGCAGCAACTTTCTCCTTAACTTTTTCAAGACGCTTTTTCTCGGCAAATTTTTCCATAACAAATGTATGACAGGATGAATCATTGCTGACTCCCATGTTAACAAGCTTTTTACAGTCATTGGGCACTAACTTAGCAAATACTCCATGCGCTTTGTTTGCAGATTCTTTGTTTGAAGCAATAATTGAATTATAAGTATCCTCATAGATAGAACATGTGTTTGCTCCAAAGGTTTCCTTTACATCCATAGGTGTATTGAAATCATTACAAGCAGATACACTAGGATCTTTCCTAGTAGTACACCGGACTAAGCATTTCATCGAAGTAGACTGAACAGTATCCATGTCCCTTGATAAGTTATCATATCCCCCAGTATCACGTGAAGAAACTGCTTTTACCAAAGGCAGAGGCTCAACAAATTTAGAAGTTGCTGATCCAGGACTGTCAATATCCTCTTCCTTGTCATTATCATGAATACTACATAAATTAGTTGACAGCGGCATCTTCTCTATATTAGGTTCATCGGAAGAAATAATTTTCAATGGTACTGGCCGAATAACCTTCTGAGAGACTTCTTGTTCTTCATAGATTTTTATACTGCTATCTGCCTGCTGGGAGCCCAATGCTTCTGGAGACTGATATCTATCCACAGAATCAGATTTTAGAGACTTAAGTTCATTTTCAAGCAAATCAATTTCAGATTCAGTCACCTCCAATACCTTTGAAATGTCAGCTTTCCATATCAGTAACGTTTTAATTGCATTCGACCTAACTAGACAAGAATCTTCAGAACTTGGATCATCAGACTGTACTAACTCAACAATTGAAGAGCCCAAATTATTCAAGGAGTCAATATCCAGCTTATCAAGGTTAAGATAAAACTTCTGCAGGTGATTCCGGAACCCAGTAGCAGGTGAATCACTCGAATTACTTAAATTATTGTCTGCATTTGCAATTTTTTCCAATAATTTATCATCCACGCCTGCAACAAGGTTGAAGTTAGGTTTTGGCATAAAAAAATATATGCAAGGTAAACACAAGCAATACACATAATACATCAATTACGATGGCAGTAAAATTGAAGGATAAACCATAATTACCATTTCTCATCTAAGATTGGGGAAAAGATATTGCAAAAATTAGAGTACAAACTACAAAGAAACCAAAACAATAGTTTTAACATGCGCCCACACATAGGATATCATGTTAAAACCTATTAACAGTTGAGATCCAATAGTCAATGACAGTTAGTATATTGACTTCATTAATCACTTTATTGCACAAGTAATATTGAAGCTACCTATTTTAAAAGCAGAGGTCAGGACACAATACGCGTTTCAAAGATCAGTATCTAAATATCACTAGAAAAAAGAAGACATAAATCAATGAAATATGACTGAAACAAATTTTCACTCAATTTCAATTTAGTCCTCAGAGCGTTATTTCCTTTTTAAATCAAGAGCCTGCCAACTGAACATTTTCAAACGAAAGATCATAGCAGACCTGTTCTTCAATTAAAAAAAAATCATTAAGACAAAAAAGTGAAGCATACAAACAATTGCATGTCATGAGATCAATAAAGCAAAAAGGCGCTAAGAAAACATCAACAAAGCAAAAGGCACCCAGTCCAATCTGAAAATTGCAACTAAAGATGGGGTTTATGATTTAGGGCAAAAAAGCCACCAAGAAAACATCAATAAAGCAAAAGGAACCCGGTTCAATCTGAAAATTGTAACTAAAAACGGTAGTGGTGAAGATTAAAGATAAAGAGTATTAACATGTAAACAAAATTGTCTTGGCTAATATCTTAAAACTATTTAAAAGGATTATTCAGAAACACCACAATATCGCAATAGGATTACTACGATTCTACATGAGATACAGCAAAATGTTAACACTGCAGGATCAGATGTTTATAGAAAACTCTACTACAAGTTAAATTGCTATTTTGTTCTTATCTATCGCTTTAATACAAAGATTAGACACAGTAGTAAAGAAAGCTTTGTAACATACCTGGTGAGGAACTGCAGGCAACAGAAGATGGAGTTGCAGGAGATGCACAGTCTGAAAATCCTGTAACTTTTGGGCTTTTATCTACTAAGTTGGAGCTAATGAAATTACAAGGTTCCATATTGCCGGCAGACGAGACTGAGCCATCTTTGTTTGCTCCTGCATCAGGTCGCTCAACTTTTTTCTTCTCGTACTTTGCAAGTCCCTCACCCCAATTTAGCCTAGGCTTCTTTCTAGAAGCTGTATCTTCAGATGGCATAGAAGATGTCACACATGCAGTGCCTTCCCCTGAATGAGACTCAATAGCAGTGATATTTTTGGGTTTCAAATCGGGCTTTGCTTCATTGGAATCTGTCCCTGCCATGCTCCGTGAACTACTTGAGTGGCTAAAACCGGAGCCTCGAGAAGACAAGCTTCCAGATCGGTTCCATTTTAGTGGCTTCCAGTCAATTGAAGAATTCTCTTTATCACATCTTGGTGCTGCTCCCAACTCATTGACAGCGCCCATCTTATCATGCAGGTCTTTCAATTGATGCTGTTCCCGAGTGTTCACAGAATCAGAATGGGGATGAGAGGAATATGTTGTGGAATCATCAACTGACCTCCGGTCACTATTCATATCTGATGGTCTCCTGGATAAATTTGGGGAGCCATTGGTGGCTTCCCACGAATGACCTCTCCAATCTCTATGGCCAGACGAACCTCTGTTGTCCCTACTGCTCCTGCCGTATTTACCATCACGTGAAGCCGATGGTCGACTATCTTCTTCCAACATCTTGTCACCAGACCGAGAAACCCCGTAACCATGACCAGGCTCTTGAGAATACATATGCCAACCACCCTGCTTACCATGACCTTCATAAAATATTTAAACAAAAAAAGCAAAACAGAAAAAAATCAACACAAGCAAAGTATATATTCCCTCACCACAAAAATGAGAAAATGGGGAAAAACACAAAACCAAACAAAGAATTCTTGCAAAAAAAAATCCTCCTCTTTTAAGGCTTAACAAAAACAACTACATGCACAGATCTTCAAAAATAAACACAAAATTCCAACATTATATCAAATTCGCAAAGAATGATCATAAAAAATAAACACATTTTTAAGTATCAAATTCCAACAATATATCAAATTAACAAAGAATGATCTTCAAATTCGTAACAAAAAGAAAAGAAAAAAAAGTAAAGCCTAAGAACAATTCGTCAGAGTTTTTCCTTACTTGTCTCTAAAGACTAAACAATCCTAGATAACGACTTAAAACGGGAAAAAGGAATAGAAACTCACCAGGCGGTCTGCGAAATTCCGTGGATCCCCATCGATTCAAGTCTCGGTGATGAGAAGAATCTCTCCATCTCGCCACAGACCCAACCGATTCCGACCTCTCGTGCTTCCTCTCCTTGAAGAAGTCCTTTCGATCCCAAGGCAATGGTTCCGGCGGCATCAAAATCAACCTAATAGCATGGGCAACCACTGATAAACAAAACCGAAATCACCACACACACCGCAGCACCACCCTTAACAAAAACAAAAACTGCACCACCGCCAAAAACAAACCAGATCCCTTGTTCACACCAAAATTAGGGTTCGTAGAGCTAAATACAATAACACCGTCACGCAGGGTTCCCCTCCCACAGATCGAACAAGAAACCACAAACCACAAGCGGCAACAATAGCCACCGCGCCGCAAGCCAATCTAGGGCTCCGCCGCAGCTGAAAAACGAAAACCGCAGAGAAGAAAGAAAACCTAGAAAATTGACAAGGTGGAACGAAATTGAAAGAGATATATATAGAGAAATTAATATAGAAGCGGCGTTTCAGATCGAAAAAGGTCGCAATAAAGAGTGAGATAAGAAGGCATTAAGTGCTATGATTTCAAATATGGAAGTGTCTATAGCTTAGACTGTGCCTCAAAACAATGGAAATTTTCTTGCGCTATTCTCTTCTTGGAGGGTGGAAAATCTGTATGGGGGAGAGAAAGTGAGAACGTGAGAGACGAGATAAGGAACAAAGAGAACTTAGAGAGAGAGAGAGGGATGAAAGAGATAGAGAGAGAAAATGTAGAAACGGATCTCAACGTGTTTGTAAAATCATATTTCAACTTCTTTCGATTCCGCTTTTTTTATATTGAATAATTTATTTATTTTATTCCTTTTTGTTTTTGGCAAAAAAAATTAAAAAAATTTAATATTTCCTCTAATTCAATTTATAAAAGAAATTTTATTAAATATACGATGTATTTGATTAAAATAAGATTATATTGACTAGATATATTCAATGTATTCAACCTATTATATGGATTGTTGAAAGTAATTGAAGAAAAAAGATTAAAATAAAAAGAAATTAATAAAAAAGAATAGTATTTTAATATGACAAAAGGTAAAAGTAAATGATGAAAAAAATATATGTATATTAAATATCTTTAAAGAAAATTAGATATGGTAAAAAGAATAAAAAGTAAAATATTTTTACTTTAATAATATATTTATTTATTAGGATTATTTTTTAACAAAATATATATTTTTTAAGTTAAAAGTGTATTTATTTTGTTTCTTTCTTAATTGAAAAATTCAGTAGTCAACTAAAATAATTTGAATCAAATATTAATCAACGTAGATTTGTGTGGTGCACGGTTTTATTAAAGTAATTTAATTTTTTTTAAATGAAAAAATAAGATATCGCGGGTTTGAATAGGCGCCTCTATATATATGTTTGATGTCTATGCACAACTATCTACGGCATGATATTATTTTATTAAAATATTATTAATTATTAGTCTTAATCACCTAAGAGGAGATCATAATATTTGAATTTTAAAATAAGAGGATTAATTTTATAAATTGGGTAAAATTTAGAGACTAAAGTGTATTAAATTAAAATAAAATTATATAAACTATGTATATTCAGTGTATTTTTGACCTATTATATGAATTGTTGAAAATCATAGAGAGAAAAATTAAAATAAAAGAAAATTAATATAAAAAAAAGAATTTCAAAGGGTAATAATAAAAGATGGAAAAAATATATGTATGTTAAATATCTTTGAAAATTAGATATAGTAAAAAGAATAAAAAGTAAAAATATTTTCAATTTAATAATATTTATCTATTAAGATTATTTTCTAACAAAAATATATATTTTTTAAATTAAAAGTGTATCTATTTTGTTTCTTTCTTTATCGAAAAATTCAAGGTACATTTACGTAAAATAATTAGAATCAAATATTATTTGAGGTACATAATTAAAAGTATATATATTTTGTTTCTTTCTTTATTTATTGAAAAGTGTAGTCTGGATTTAATTTTTAAAAGGTGGATAAATGAGATGACATTGGTTCGAATTTGCGCCCCTACATATTTCTAATGTTCATGCATAGTTATCAACTATACAACTATATTATGTTAAAATGCTATTTCTAATTAGACTTAATTAGGGGTGTTTGCAGAGTGATTTGGACGGTTTTGACGTAAAAAAAATTTTGAACCACAAGAGAAAAAAGTGTGTGGTTCAGTTTAGTTCTGTAGACTTTTAGAAATAAAACCAAAGCAAACCAATGCAGTTTGGGTTGGTTCGATTTTTTTACAAAAAATTATTGAGTCATGCATACACATATACATATAGATGACAACATAACTTTGTATTTAGTCATTTATGTGTTATCAAATAACTGCAAAACTATAATTTAGCCTAATAAATATTAGGATTAATAGGTATGGGTGTTCAAATCCAAATCAATCCAAATAAAAATTGCAAACCGATCCAAATAAACCAAAAACCGCAAAAACCCGAAGTTTATTGGATGTATCTGGATGCCATTTTATGAGAATCGCATGGTTTGGATTAGATTTCGGATTGATTTTTCAAATCCAATCCTAACCGAATCGAACCGCATGTATTTTTTTTTTACTTATTTATTTTTTATTAGTATGATATGTTACATAAATTTATTACTATATGATAATTATTTTTTAAAATATTATCATTTAGCTTATTTTAATCTATTTATTTTTATTATTTCACTTATTTCAACCATAATGGATCATTCTCATTTTATAATATTAACTTTTCATATACTATATGACATATATTATATCAAATCTATGATTTATTAGTATTTTATAATATTAATAAAAATATAATTTATAATTTGGATATTCAAAAACCGATCTAAATTAAACCGCATTAAATTGGATCGGATTGAATTTTTTAACATATCATCCAAAACCGAACCGAACCATGAGTAAATTTATCTTCGAATCGGATGAGTTTTTGCCTTAAAACCGATCCAAATCGAACCGCGAACACCCCATAGGTATTTTACCCCCTGCCATATGGGCGAATTTGAAAAACCCCCTGTAAAAAAATCAAGATTCGATCCTTAACATTTCAAGATTCTCTTGTTTTGATCCCCTTTTGAAATCAACCAACCAACCATATGAAATTGATTGGTTGGGCCAAATTCTTGTTCAGAAGGTTCAACCAAGTCTTTATCCCAGTATTTGAAATTACCTACAACAAAATCACAAAGAACACTCATTCTGCTATTGGTTAGTATGCCATTGATCTCACAATCTTCTGAAGTCGTCTTCTCATGTAGTTCATTTAAGAGGTCCACATTACAGTACTTGAAGATCTTTGTGAGGATCCTGTCATAGGGAAAGTGTAACACCCTAAACCCAACACGTGATCATTAAATAATTTAATTAACAAAATACAACCACTTAGGGTGTCACACACAACAAACATGGCCTGCTCCGTAACACGGATTACAACAAAATATTTTAATGCACATCTTTGCACTTAGGATGTTTACACGACATCAATTCATCTGAGTTGTACTTTAGATATTTACACAACATCCAACTCATCTGGTATCATCTCATCATAATCATAATTAAAGCAATTAAAAATTACATTGCACTCATAGTATTTAGTCTCATAAACTTCAACTTTCACAATATAAGAAAAATGAGTTGTATGATCCAACTCTCAACAACCTTGAGATCTCAAAAAAATATAATTAATAAACTTCAACAAAACAAAGCCAACAAAATGAAAACAAACGTTCTCAGTCTGATGTTACACGATCAGAGCAAGATCTTACTAATAAAATGAAAAACTAATAAAAGTCATTCCAAAAGCTATCTTCCACTTACTTCAACCAATGTTACTCCTGAGTGTCATACCTCAAATTTGTCCACCCCAGTTCAAAAATCATATAATTGGGTTTTATAAAATTCTTTTTTATATTAAATTTTTTTTGGTTTATTTACTAACCATTTTGGACTTTGAATTTTGTTGGCTTATTTACTAATATTTTGGGGTTTTAAATTTCTTTGATTTATTTACAATAATAACATTTTGGGATTTTATAAATTCCTTTGGTTTATTTACACTAATGTCTTGGTTTTTTAATTTTTTTATTTATTTACACTAACATTTTGGGTTTTATATTTATTTATTTATTTAAAAAATATATAATAGTTTATTTAAAATTATTGTATTTTTTAAATAGCAAAAACTTGCTTGCACTTCATATACTTTTAATTGTCTTTTATTTTGAATAAATAATATAGCACAATTGCTAAAGGAGCAAAACTTGTAAACACAAAGTCACAGTTTTGAATCCCACAAGTGACATTTTTGCATTTTTCTTCTATTTTTACTAATTTTATTTCCTTTTTCAACATATCAAATTTTTACAATTTTTTTCAAATCACTTTCTTTCAAATTCTCTTTTTCTACGCTTTTCTTCTTCCCTCTTGAAGGTTTGTCCGCATTGACTGAACAAACAATCGGCGACAAACTTTTCCTTTTTATTGAAAACTTTTTTTAAAACTTTTTTATCAAAGATCATATGCTTTGGGGGGCCAATGATTTCACATGAGGCCCCCCTTTCTTTTCAATTTGGTTTTGATTTTGGCCGATGATTTCTCATGAAGCCTCCCCTATTTAAAAACATCTTTCAAATATTTTAACTAGAATTACAATATTTTTGGCCAATGATGATAACTGAGGTCTCCCTTTTTCAAAATGATTTTACAATGTTTTTGGCCAATGATTTGGTATGAGGCCCTTTTCTTAAAAAATGTTTTTTGGCCAATGATGACACTTGGGGCTATTATTTCTACACTTGGGGCTTTTATTTGTTTTTTTTAAACTTAAAACCTAAAGGTTAAATGGGTCCCCTTGAGTACAAGGGAGGCAAAGGGTGCCTAACACCTTCCCTTTGCCTAATTTACCTACTTGCCCATAAATCTCATTTTTTTTAGGGTTTTCCACTTGCCCAAAACAAGTAGTGGGTGACGACTCGTTTAAACAAGTAATGAGTTTGTTGGAAATAACTCTCTCTCTCTGACAAAGTGCATATCCAGCTCAATATGCTTTGTTCTTGTATGGAGAATTGGATTGTGAGACAAAAGCTCAACACTTAAGTTATCACAGAGAAGTGTAGGAGAAAAGTACTTCACTTTAAGTTCTTCTAGCAGTGATTCCAGCCATAGAACTTCTGCAATAGTGTGAGCTAAGGCACTATATTCAGCCTCAGCACTTGACCTAGCAACAAGGGTCTGTTTCTTTGAACTCCAGGAAATCAGATTTGGACCTATGAAAATGCATGTACTAAAGGTTGATCTCCTATCATCTGGATCATTAGCCCAGTCAGAATCACTATAAGCTCTCAGAGAAAGTACCTGATTTGGATGAGCAGGAGAGAGTAGTAAACCAAGAGTGGATGTGCCACTCAAATACCTGAGAATTCTCTTAACCATGCTCCAATGGCTGTCCAAAGGATTTGCCATAACCTGACATGCCTTATTGACAAAATAAGTTATGTCTGGTCTTGTAAGTGTGATGTATTGGAGAGCCCCTACCATAGATCTGTAAAACAGTGAATCTTCCATAACATCACTACCAAATTTGCTAGGTTTGCATTGATTAAACATGGGGGATGGGACTCCTTTTGAAGTTTCCATATTGACTGTAGACAAGAGATCTCTGATGTACTTTGTTTAAGAGAGTATAAGAGACCCATTCCTTTGATATTTGACTTCTCGACCCAGGAAGTATTCAGGTTTCCCTAACTTTTTAAAAGCAAATTGCTGATGAAGTTGGTAGATCACAAGAATGTCATCTACATATACAAGCACATATAATACAACACCATGATGATTGTAGGTGAAAAGAGAATGATCACATCTGCTTGCTACAAAACCAAAGCTAAAAAGTGTTTGATGTAACTTTTCATACCATGACTTTAGGGCTTGCTTTAGGCCATAGATAGCTCTATTTAGTTTGCAAACTAGAGTTGTATTAGATGTCTCAAATCCTGGTGGTTGTTGCATATAGATTTCCTCTTGTAAGCTACCATTGAGGGAGGCATTGTTGATGTATATTTGTTGAACATCCCACTTGTAGGTCAAGGCTAAGGTAAGAATGACTTTGATGGTGGTTGGCTTTACTACAGGGTTGAAGTTTTCATGGAAGTCAAACCCATATTGTTGGTTGAAGCCTTTTGCCACAAGTCTAGCCTTGTGCTTATTCAGGGTACCATCTGAGTTTTCTTTCAATTTGAAAACCCATTTACTGCCTATGGCTTTTCTGTGTGAAGGAAGAGTGGTAAGTGTCCAAGAATTTTTGGCTACCATGGCATCATACTCTTGTTGCATAGCTTCAAACCATTTAGGTTGAGCTAAGGCTTGTTTGAGATTTGTTGGTTCACAATGAGACAAAAATGTTTTGGGTTTGAGGTGCCCTATTTTTCCTCTAGTGAGCATAGCATGTTGATTTGCAACCAAGGATGGTGCAGTAGGCTCATTGGTTTGAGAGGGGGAACTTTGAATATTTTCATTTGCTGCTTCTGTAGGTTGTAAGGAGACACTTTGTGCCTCTTTAGGGACAGAAGGTAGATCATTAGTGGGACTGGTAGGTATTTCAATATTTATAGAAGGAGAGTTGGTAAAGGACTAAGTTGGACTGTGTTCAGAGATGTGGACAAGTCTATTATGGGGCAGTGTAGTCTGAACAGGACTGCTGCTATTCAATATTGTATTGTCACTGTCAGTAGGTACAGTTGGCAGAATTATAGAGAGAGGGATAGACTTGGGGGGGCAGATGTACCAGACTGTGTTGTGATTTTGAACTAGGTCTGATAGGGAAAGACCTTTTCATTGAAAATCACATATTTCGAGATGTATGTTCTGCCATCACCACTTAGACATTTATATCTTTTGGGTTGTGGAGAGGCCCCTAGATACACACACTCTGCACTCCTAAGTTGGAGTTTATTTTTATTGTAGGGTCTTAGATGAGGGAAGCTAGAGCAGCAAAAAGTCCTTAATTTGGAGTTTGTTAAGTGCCAAAATGTAGTTATTTTGTGTTTGTAAATAGTGGCACTTATCAATACTTTTTGTTAATACCGTTTGAATAATTCCCCGTTTTTGTGTATATTTGTATCGTTTGTGTTTTGTTACGTTTTCGTGTAAATATATACCATTTGATAGTTTTGTTGTCTTTTTGTAGGTATTTATGCGTGTTCGAAGCTTTGAGGAATAAAGTGTCGAAGACACGGCGGCGAGCACGCGATTTTACCAATTCATCGGCGGATAGCGCTCAAAAAAAATATGAGAAAAATCATCAATTTCATTGATATTTATTCATTGTTAGATAGAGCATGGAATAAGCTTTCCAACGCTTCGAACCGGGCACAAATCGGAGTTACGGTTCTCAAGATATGGCCAAAACAAGATTTCATTTTTCTGTTGAGCGGGCTAAGCGGGCTTGACCGCGCTAAGCACGGTCTGGGAGCATTTTTGACACGTTTGGCAGAAAGTTTGGCGCTTAGCGCGGGTTTTTGGCACTTAGCGCGGTCTGGCGGTTTAAGACCAATAAAAAAACAGCCCGCTTAGCGCGGTAGGCGTGCCTTGCGCGGTCTGCGACTTTCAAATTTCGTATATATGTTGTAAAATCATATTTTTTAGGTTTTTATCATCTCTTCTTGACAAGTTGAGCTCTGATCCATTTTTGCTAGTTTAGAGCTTGAGGAAACACCATTGGATGCTACACCATGTGGATTGATCATGGATCTATCTCGATTCTATTGTACCGATGAGATCTTTCCGGTTCATCTTCTCCCTTCCCTTTGTTTCATTCCAATGGTGGGTGTTGTATGTATATTTCTACTCTTATTGTATGTATATTTGTGGATCTTGGGATTGTTTATATATTTGCTTTACAAATCATCATTGTTGTTGTTCTTGATCTTTTTGCTTAAATGCTCTGGATTTGTGGTGTTGCAGACATGGGCATCATAGATCTTGATTAGGAATGATAACTGTTAGTTTCTGGATTGCACACATGGATTTAGGGCTAACAATTGTAGTGGGTATCGAGTTTAATGCCTCAGTGTTGTTTGTGTCGGTGGAGAAATCGCTGATGTGAATAGTGTGGTTGAGCTTTCGTCGGTGTTGTAGACATGGGCAACGATGTGGCGTCTCGATTGATGCCCAGTGATGTTGATGCGTATTGTGAGTGTCGAGCGATAGATCTTCGGATTTAAGTATTAGACGGGTAGAACGAAATACAATTCCATAACTCTTTCTCTTAGACTATTGAGAATGTTTATCTGCTTTTATTTACTTTTCCCGCATTTACCTTTCTGCACCCCAAATCATGAAACATAGAACGCGAGATAGTCGAACGGCAGTTTTTCTCAACCAATCTCTGTGGACACGATAATTCCCGGATAAATATTTCCAAATCTTTTGTTGCTTGCCCTCTACTGCTTCAACAGAGTTGTAACGCCCCAAATTTAATTTATTAGTTAATTAAATTATTGAAGGATCTAATTATTGGATTTAGAAGAATATTTGAGAATGTATCGGAGCAATGGGATTCGTCGGTTTTTATTTTAAGAGGCTAATTGGATTGATATGTCGATCGGATTTATTAAGTTAAAATTTGAATTAGTTAATCGGTTAATCGAAGAATTAATAAAATTGATTATGTTGGAGGAAATAATATTAGTAATAATATTATTTAATTTGGTTTAGTTATGGTGTGGTATATAGCAGTGTAGAGGTGTACGATTAGCTGGCCCATTAAGAAATAATAGTAACTATAATATTATTATTATTATTATTATTATTATTATTATTATTGGATTAAATGGAATTAAGAGAATAAAAGAAAGTTAGGATTTTAGAGTTGGAGTCTCATAACTCATTTTGGGGAGAAAGAAGAGATAAGAGAAAGAAGGAAGGAGCACTTGAGAGAAGAAGAAAAATTATGGAGGAAGCCTCAATTTTCGCAGCAAGTTTCAGCATAGAGTCAACTTGGAAAAACGGGCGTATCTCTCAATCCAACCGTTGGATCGTTGCGGTACTTGGACACAATGTTCCTGACCCATATAGGTAAGTTCTGACCGGAGCAATTTTAATTTTGAGGGTTTTAAGTTCGTCGGATAAGCTGATTTTCGAACTGGTTTTTAGGTGTGTCTCCAAATGATGTTAGAATATAAAGGATTTCTTTTGGAGAAAAATTTAGAGCTATGGTGAAAGAGTCGATATTTACCTAGGTAAGAGGTGGGGTTCAATCTCTATAACCGGGTTTATGATAGACCGTATGTGGAGTTAGGTTGTATAATTTTGTGCCATGGAATTGTTTGTTGTTTCGGTGATATTGATTCCATGATGAATTGTTGATTCTGTGATTTTTGGTGGTTCTATAACTGTGTTGAATTGTTGCTGGTATTTAGTCGTTGTGCTGGTTAATTGAAACTGTAATTTATGTTGTTGCGGTAAATATTGTGGTGTTAATTTCGTTGGATCGATCAAAGAAGAAATTCCTCAAAAGTTCATAGTAGTAGAGTTATTTAACAATAGCAGAATTAGGCAGTGACAGTACCGATTAGTCGAATTAGCCTAATTAAGCGGTATAATTATTTGTCCAGATTTAGTTGAAAATTATCGGAGTAAGTTATGTATACTAATATGTATTTTTGGTTGATTTGTTTTGTTATAATTATGTTGAATAAGTTGATTTACATGTGCGGTTGAACTGTCCCGATTTATAGACATGTTTGAGTTGTAGGTCTGATGACCATTGTTGATTTAAAGTTGATGCACTTAATGCATGTTTAAGTTGTTTTTGTTTTGTTGTTGTATGTTGGTGTTGTTGTTGCATTGTTGTGTAAATGTTGTTGAAGTTGAAGTCGCATGACATACACTGCATGATTAAGTTGGCCTTGATGGCACCATGTTGAAAAGTTGAAGGCTTATGCCTTGGCCTTAATGGCACCATGTTAAAGGCTTATGCCTTGTTGAAATGCCTCGATAACCTGGCATATGTTTAAGTTGGGAGTTCTGCTCCAAATGGTACCACATGCATTTGCATAGTTGAGTCGCATATTGAGGCGCATGTTAAAGTTGTTATTATTCTTCGTTGTTTATTGATTTTCATTGCGTTGTTGTTGTTATAATTTGTTTTTGTTATTAAGTTGTCTTGATTAAGTGGTTATGATAATTTAATAAGTGGCTTGTTGATGTTACTAAGTGGGTTGTTGGTTGTTGTATAGTTGTTGTTATGATGTGGTGAAATTTGTATGATTCTGATCTAATATACTATTTATCATACGTCTGTTTATATTCATTCGATATCTCACCCTTTCTTTTGTTTCACCGTTACTTTCATATTGGTAACGTGCAGGTGATTCACAGTGATGAAGATTTAGTAGCTTCACCGAGTCCAAGTTGATTTGCCGCTCTGATACGTAGCACTCGGGGAGGGATGAATGATTGTTTTTGTTGTTTCTATTTATTGTTATTATAGTTGTTGCACTTTAGTTGAATAAAAAGTGACATGTTGTTTAAGTTGAATAATTATGATTTCCGCTGGGTATTAAATAAAAGTTGGTTTGTTCTAAAAAGCTGATGAAAGTTGTTTTGTGATCCTCCGAAATTAAAAGTGTTATGTATCTGATCTGGTTGTGTTGTAATTGTTGAAATGTGACATCCCACGTGCAATATGAAATTTTAAATTACTCAGATTTGTCGTTATATTTTCCGGGTTGAATTTGGGTGTTACAGCAGTAATCAGGATTTGCTTGTAGATAGCATGATATGGAGAGGTGAAGTTAGTGAGGACTGGTGTTAGGAGTCTATTAATGAGATACACAGCTGCAGAAAAGCTATGATCCCAATATTCCATAGGAAGATTGGCATGAGCAAGGAGGGTTAATCCCATTTCTACTATAATTCTATGTTTTCTCTCTACAGTACCATTTTGGTGAGAGGTGTGAGGATAAGTCAGTCTGTGGTTGATGCCAAGATCATTGAGAAATTTTGTGAAGGGCTTGTACTCACCACCAAAATCATATTGAATGGCTTTGATTTTGGTTTGAAATTGTGTGTTAATAAATGTGAGAAATTGTTTAAAAACTCCTAGGGCCTCATACTTATGTTTTAAAAAATACACCCAAGTATACTTGGTGTAAACATCTACAAAAGCTATATAATAATAAAATCCTTGGCTAGAAGGATTAGGGGAAGGTCCCCAAAGATCTGTATGAATGAACTCAAAAGGACTAAAGTAAATAGTTGATGTTAAAGGAGCATAAATTATGTGAGATTTACCTAAGCAACAAGAATTGCAAAATTCAATATCATCTTTATTGCTTAAAAAAAGATTACACAGTTTGAGCACAGATTTTACTGCTACTGCATTAGCATGCCCTAGCCTATTATGCCATAAGGAAAATTTATTAACATTGGAAACTGAAGGATTTGTAACTGTTAGAACAAGATTTGTTCTGATCAATATTCTTAGTTTTGATGATAACAAGGATATGAATTTTGTATGAGATAATGTGGTACTCTAATACTATGCAATTTCCATTTCAGGAATTATACAAAGAGTATGCACAAAATCAGCGCAAGAGGCAACTGACTCAAAAGGTTCAGCATGCAACATCAGAACATGGTCTGGCAATACATCAGAAGATGGTCAAGCGGAATCAGAACATGGGTCTATGGAAGCATCAGAAGAACTTGAGATCAGAAGCAGAAGCACTGAAGTTCTCATGGTATCACGCTCAGAAGCACTTCAAGGTCAGAAGACAAGAAGATGCTCTACACCAAGCTGTTTGACTCTGATGACATTCAAACGTTGTTTACACAAACATCAGATTAGAAGCAAGTACTAAACTGGCAGGCTACGCTGACTGACAAAAGGAATGTTAGAAGCTATTAAAGGCAACGTCAGTAGACACAGCGGAAATAAGGCTCGAGGTAGTTGACAAAAGAGTGAAACATTAAATGCAATGTTGTACAGAATACGCAAAGCATTAAATGCTCCCAACGGTCATCTTCTCAAACGCCTATAAATATGAAGTTCTGATGAGAAGCTAAAAAAAAAATACAACACTTGCGCATTAAACTGAAACGCTGTCAAATTCTAAAGCTCTCAAACTTCATCATCAAGCTCACTACATTGCTGTTGTAATATCTTAGTGAGATTTAAGCTTAAACTTTAAGAGAAATATCACAGTTGCGATTATAGCTTTTCAGAAGCATTGTAATACTCTTAGAATTTGTTTACATTAAGTTGTAAGAACTAGAGTGATCAGGTAGATCAGAATACTCTAGAAAAGTCTTAGAGGTTGTCTAAGCAGTTTGTTCCTAGAGTGATCAGGTTGTGATCAGGATACTCTAGAAGACTTAGCAGTTGGCTAAGTGGAAAACCATTGTAATCAAGTGTGATTAGTGGATTAAATCCTCAGGTGAGGTAAATCACTCTAAGGGGGTGGACTGGAGTAGTTTAGTTAACAACGAACCAGGATAAAAATCATTGTGCAAATTGTTTTTATCTTACAAGTTTTAAAGCTACACTTATTCAACCCCCCCCTTTCTAAGTGTTTTTCTATCCTTCAATTGGCATCAGAGCGCCGGTTCTAAGATGCAAGCACTTAACCGTGTTTAGAAAAGATTCAGGAAGAGAAAAACGCTTCAGTAAAAGATGGCTGGTGAAATTCCAACAAACACACCTACATCTACATCTGGCTCTGCTGAGCAATACAATGGAAATGGTAACAATGGTTATACTAGACCACCAGTATTTGATGGTGAAAACTTTGAATACTGGAAAGATAAACTGGAAAGTTACTTCCTTGGTCTAGATTGTGACTTATGGGATCTTCTGGTGGATGGTTACAAACATCCAGTGAATGCTACTGGCGTAAGGCTTACAAGACAAAAAATGAATGATGATCAAAAGAAGCTTTTCAAAAATCATCATAAATGTAGGACTGTTTTGCTGAATGCTATCTCTCATGCTGAGTATGAGAAGATATCTAACAGGGAAACTGCCCATGATATATATGAGTCATTGAAAATGACCCATGAGGGAATTGCTCAAGTCAAGGAGACTAAAGCTCTTGCTCTAATCCAGAAATATGAAGCCTTCAAGATGGAGGATGATGAAGATATTGAGAAGATGTTCTCAAGATTTCAAACGCTAACTACTGGATTGAGAGTTCTGGACAAAGGCTACACCAAGGCTGATCATGTAAAGAAGATCATCAGAAGCTTGCCCAGAAGATGGGGTCCAATGGTGACTGCATTCAAGATTGCAAAGAATCTGAATGAGGTTTCTTTGGAAGAGCTAATCAGTGCCTTAAGAAGCCATGAGATATAGCTGGATGCAAATGAGCCTCAAAAGAAAGGTAAGTTTATTGCATTAAAATCTAATATAAAAAAATGCCCTAACGCTTTTCAGGCTGAAGAAGTAGATTCTGAAGAATCAAAATCAGAAGAAGAAAATGAACTGTCCATGATCTCCAGAAGGGTAAACCAACTCTGGAAGAGCAAACAAAGGAAGTTCAAAAGCTTCAGAAGTTCAAAGAAGTTTGAACGAGGAGAATCTTCTGGTGGCAGAAGATCTGACAAGAAGAAAGTCGTCTGCTATGAGTGCAATGAGCCTGGACACTTCAAGAATGAATGCCCAAAACTTCAGAAGGAGAATCCCAAGAAGAATTTTCATAAGAAGAAAGGGCTTATGGCAACATGGGATGATTCTGAATCAGAATCAGAATCAGACTCTGAAGGAGAGCAAGCCAACTTTGCACTGATGGCCATAGTGGATGATGGATCAGAATCTACATCAGAATCATATTCTGAAGAGGTATTTTCTGAACTATCTAGAGATGAATTAGTTTCCAGCTTGACTGAACTTCTGGAACTCAAGGCTCACCTTAGTATCAAATACAAAAAGCTGAAAAAGCAATTTGAATTTGAAACTAAGAAGCTGGAAGTGGAAAATTCTGAACTGAAGGAAAAAGTTTTAAAATTATCCAATGATAGTGGATCTCCTTCTAAATCAGAAAAATTCATTCCTAGTCTCAATCATATTCTGAAAGAATATGACTCGAGCTTCAGAAAGTTCCTATCTAGAAGTATTGGCAGAAGTCATCTTACTTCTATGATATATGGTGTTTCTGGAAACAGAAGGTTTGGCTTTGGCTATGAGGGTGATACCTCACATAAATTTGAACCTGTTGATGATTTGAAAATCACATACAAGCCATTGTATGATCAGTTCAAATATGGCCATACACATGATATTAGGCTCACTTCACATGCACAGAGTTTTAACACTGTACACACCAAGAAGCATGTGACACAACCTAAGAAATATCATGATGTCAAACCTAAAGAATATCATGTTGTTCCTCCTGTTAATTATCATGCTAAACCTAAGTTCAATCAGAACTTGGGGAAAACTAACAAGAAAGGACCCAAGAAATTGTGGGTACCTAAGGAGAAGATAATTTCTGTTGCAGATATCCTTAGCTGCAAAGAGGACAAAGCACAAAATGTCATGGTACCTGGACTCTGGGTGCTCGCGACACATGACGGGAAGAAGGTCTAAGTTCCAAGACCTGGTGCTTAAGTCTGGTGGAGAAGTCAAGTTTGGAGGAGATCAGAAGGGCAAAATTATTGGCTCTGGAACCATAAGTATTGGTAACTCTCCTTCCATAACTAATGTACTTCTTGTAGAAGGATTAACGCATAACTTATTGTCCATAAGTCAATTAAGTGACAATGGTTATGATATAATCTTCAATCAAAAGTCCTGCAAGGCTGTAAGTCAGAAGGATGGCTCAATCCTATTTACAGGCAAGAGAAAGAACAACATCTATAAGATTGATCTTTCAGATCTTGAGAAGCAGAAGGTGACTTGCCTTATGTCTGTTTCTGAAGAGCAATGGGTCTGGCACAGAAGATTAGGACATGCTAGTTTGAGAAAGATTTCTCAGATTAACAAACTAAATCTGGTCAGAGGTCTCCCAAATCTGAAATATAAATCAGATGCTCTTTGTGAAGCATGTCAGAAGGGCAAGTTCTCCAAACCTACATTCAAATATAAGAATGTCGTCTCTTCCTCAAGGCCATTAGAACTTCTGCACATTGATCTGTTTGGACCAGTCAAAACAGCATCTGTCAGAGGGAAGAAATATGGATTAGTCATCGTAGATGATTATAGCCGCTGGACATGGGTAAAGTTCTTAAAACACAAGGATGAGTGTCATTCAGTGTTCTTTGAATTCTGCACTCAGATCCAATCTGAGAAGGAGTGCAAAATCATAAAGGTCATAAGTGATCATGGTGGCGAATTTGAGAACAGATTCTTTGAGGAGTTATTCAAAGAAAATGGTATTGCCCATGATTTCTCTTGCCCTAGAACTCCACAGCAAAATGGAGTTGTAGAGCGAAAGAATAGGACTCTGCAAGAAATGGCCAGAACCATGATCAATGAGACCAATATGGCTAAGCACTTCTGGGCAGAAGCAATAAACACTGCATGTTATATTCAGAATAGAATCTCTATATGACCTATTCTAAATAAGACTCCTTATGAATTATGGAAGAACAGAAAGCCCAACATTTCATATTTTCATCCTTTCGGATGTGTGTGTTTTATTCTGAATACTAAAGATCATCTTGGTGTCGCGGGTCAAAAAATCATCGCCACGAAATTGTAACAAACAGAGTCGCCACCAAATTTTATTTATTCCAATGGGAATGGGAAAATATTGATAAAACCCACAAATGAAATGAAATGGACAAAGATGGTCCTCGCAACCAAATTCGGGTTCGGGAGTCGGTTAAGCAATGGGAAGGTATTATCACCCCTTACCTCCATCGTACTCGATGGGACCCATTTAGTTGTTTCGTAATCGAGTGTTAGCTTAAGTCTACGTTTATTTTATTAAGAGAAAGAAACATGTTTTTGGTTCTTTATCATGGAGAAAAATGATGAGATTTTTTATTATTATGCTCGCCAAGACGTTTGAGTCTTGTGCCTACGTATTCCCAATGGGGAAAGTCAGAGCAATCGTAGTTCGAGACTACAAAATTATATTTTTTTATTTAGGGTGCTCGCCAAGACATTTGAGTCTTGTGCCTACATATCTTCAATGGAAGAATCAGAGCGATTGTAGTTCGAAGGAACTACGAGTTTGTTGATTGATTTTAGGATGGATGTTTGCAGACGTTTAGTAAAGTATTTGAGCAAGGTGTTCACCTAGCGCGTCCTTTACCCAAGGTATTCAACAGGAGCGAGTCCCATTGTCACCTGTTGTCCAAGTTTGGATTAATGTATTTTGATTCAAGGGATCAAGGTATTCAAGAGGTGTTCACCCCTTGTCACTTAATCACTTTGATTTAATGTTTGATTCAAAGGATCGAAGGTATTCAAGAGGTGTTCACCCCTTGTCACTTAATCACTTTGATTTAATGTTAAGGCTTGATTCAAAGGATCAAAGGTATTCAAGAGGTGTGCACCCCTTGTCACTTAATCACTTTGATTTAATTAAGAAAGAGTTTTTTATGTTTGATTCAAAGGATCAAAGGTATTCAAGAGGTGTTCACCCCTTGTCACTTAATCACTTTGATTTGATTTTAAGGCTCGATTCAAAGGATCAAAGGTATTCAAGAGGTGTGCACCCCTTGTCACTTAATCACTTTGATTTAATTAAGAAATGACTTTTAAGGTTTGATTCAAAGGATCAAAGGTATTCAAGAGGTGTGCACCCCTTGTCACTTAATCACTTTGATTTAATTAAGAAAGAACTTTTAAGGTTTGATTCAAAGGATCAAAGGTATTCAAGAGGTGTGCACCCCTTGTCACTTAATCACTTTGATTTTATTAATGTGTTTTGATTCAAAGGATCAAAGGTATTCAAGAGGTGTTCACCCCTTGTCACTTAATCACTTTGATTTAATTAAGAAAGAAATTTTTTTATGTTTGATTTAATCAAAAAGAAGCTTTTGCGTTAACAACTTGACGTTGGATCAAGCGTTTTAAGGTTTTTGAAATGAGTTTAATCGCACTTAGGCGGAGAAGACAAACTTTGAAATGAGATTCGCACTTGGGCGAAATTTGCACTTGGGCAAAGAAAAGACTTCGCGCTTGGGCGAAAAATGAATTAATGAGTTTGATTTGTTTTTTTGAAGTTTTTTTGTGAGAAGTTTTAAAATGGATCGAGTGTTTATTTGAATGAAAATTAGTTTTTTTGAGATTTTATATTAAAAGCTAAACTAAAACTAAAATTAAATTGAGATGGGGGTTATGAATTTGAGTAAGGGCGTTGGACCCTTGTCAGACCAAGCCCAAAGTTTTTATTTTAGTGAAAAGAGAAATGGGGTGTAAAAATTAAATAGGGTGTTGTTTTGGTGAGGAAATCCGGACCGGGTTATAACTTGGGCCCAAATGGTCAAACCTTTTGTAAAAAACCTAAAATTCTGAAGGAATCAGCCGCCCTCCATATTTGACTGAAAGCTTTGGTAACAGAAAAGCAAACACGTGAGAAATAACCTCCCTTGAAACCGTACTCTCTCTGTTACAATAGCCTCTCACGATTTTCTCTGTAAACAAAGAAACAACACAACAGAAGTTTTTAATCTCGTCGCTCTCACGGTATCAACTCTCTCTACTCATCTCTCTCGTCAATCTCTCCACTCATCTCTCCCGACTTCTTTGCTCATTCTCACGATTGCTCTCTTCTCTCGCAGTTCAATCATAAACCAAACATCACGACAACGCAGAATCAAACACATAGAATAAATACCCTTATCCCTTTCAGAACCCTAATCCCCAATTTCATTATTGTTCTTGATGATTACATGATTGCAAATTAAACAGATTAATGGAAAATGGAAAGATACCGGTAAAAACGAAGTCGAAAGCTCAGCGGTAACACTCAGGTAACCTTCTTCTCCGATCTGCTTGCGTTGCTTCTTCTTCCTTCTGAGATTCTCTTTGATTTGTTTCGGTTACCGTAACTTTGTTGTGGGTTTGCGTTTGATATGATGGGTGAGGTGAGTGGCTGCGCGAATGAAGGTTCAGAGCGGAGTGAGGTTTGATTTAGGTGTTTTGGGTTTGAGGGAGGTGAGGTCAATTTGGTGTTAGTGAAGGTTAAGGGTGATGAGCGGTGAGTATGAGTGTGATAGTGAAGTCAGAGTTATGGTGAGTTGTGGTTTGTGGTGCGAGCGGAGGTTGGGAGAGTGTTTTAATGGTTGTTGCCGTTTGTATTCTGCAGAGATTTTAAGCAGAGGTTTGTATTCAAATGAGCGGAGTTTTCTCTGGTTTTTTGTTCGTCCCCCCCTTTGTTGTCATTGGTGCCCCTGTTATATAGATAACTCAAATGAAATTTGGGGGGAAAATTGGCATCTTTTTTGAATACATTTGACACTCTGTTTTGTGCCTTTTTTATGCAGGTTTTGGAGTTGTTCATTTTGGTGTTAAGTTTGGACACATTGGAGCAGGATTATGGTGCTGGTTTTTTTTGTTTGTTTTTGGTCTCTTGAGAGAAGCAGGGATGATGGAGATTTGCAGGGCAGCAGATTTGGATGGTAGCTGCAGAGTTTTTGTTTTTTTGTGCAAGTGGTACGATGTTGTCTTTGAAAAAACAACAACAACAATTTTTTTGTTTTCTTTTGTATAATGGGCCTCATAAAAAAAGAATGACATAACAAAAAAACTTACTAATATTCTATTGATGAAAAAAAACATGTATTGAATTTAGTTTATATGGTTTTCTTTTAATTCTAAACTTAAATTGAATATAATAATTAAATAATAATTTAATCATTAAGTCAATCTAAAAATAGAATTTTAAAGAGAAAATGCAAGTTAATTTATAAAAAAAATGCAATGATAAAATTGAATTCAAGATGCAAAAATTGAACTCAATATGCAAACTATGATTATGAATGATTTTAATGCAAAAAATAAAAAAAAAAATGCTTACTAGTTGAAATGATGAGAAATCAACTTCGAATTCCATACTAATTTGAAACGCAACATATGACATCGAAACTTATTTTAGATGTAGATGAATTGATCGATGTTAATGCAAACGAATTAAATGAAAAACTTAGGTCAAAATTTAGGGTGCGACACTTGGTAAGTTTGATTCTAAGGCACAAAAATGTTTTCTTCTTGGATATTCTGAACGCTCTAAAGGCTACAGAGTATACAATACTGAAACATTGGTTGTAGAAGAATCAATCAATATCAGGTTTGATGATAAGCTTGGTCTTGAAAAACCAAAGCAGTTTGAGAATTTTGCAGATATAGATATTGACATATCAGAAGCTGTAGAACCAAGAAGTAAAGCTCCAGAAGCTGAAAGTCTTAGAAGAAATGAATCAGAAGATCAAGTTGCTGCATCTTTAGAGAATCTCAGGATTTTTGAAGAGCCAACAGTCAGAAAATCTTATAGACTCTCCTTAGCTCACTCAGAAGATGTGATCCTTGGAAAGAAAGACGATCCCATCAGAACAAGAGCATTCCTTAAGAACAATGCAGAATGTCAATTAGGTCTTGTTTCTTTGATCGAGCCAACTTCTGTTGATCAAGCTCTAGAAGATCCAGACTGGATAATTGCCATGCAAGAAGAACTAAATCAGTTTACAAGGAATGATGTATGGGATTTGGTTCCTAGACCAAAAGGATTCAACATCATTGGTACTAAGTGGATGTTCAGAAACAAGCTCAGTGAAAAGGGAGAAGTGGTAAGAAACAAAGTCAGACTGGTGGCTCAGGGATATAGTCAGCAAGAAGGGATTGACTATACAGAAACCTTTGCACCAGTGGCCAGGTTAGAATCTATTCGCTTATTAATTTCCTTTGCCACTCAACATAACATCACTCTGTATCAGATGGATGTTAAGAGTGCCTTCTTAAATGGTTATATAGATGAAGAAGTCTATGTCCATCAACCTCCTGGTTTTGAAGACTTTAAGTCTCCAGAACATGTTTTCAAACTTAAGAAATCATTGTATGGTTTGAAGCAAGCTCCCAGAGCTTGGTACGAAAGGTTAAGTTCTTTCCTTCTAGACAATGGTTTCACTAGAGGACAAGTGGACACGACTCTTTTCTGTAAAACATCTAAGAAGGATATTTTAATTTTTCAAATTTATGTTGATGATATTATATTTGGAACATCTAATGCTTCACTTGGAAAGGAGTTTGCTAAGTCTATGCAGGCTGAATTTGAAATGAGCATGATGGGTGAACTCAAGTATTTCCTTGGAATTCAAATCAATCAAACTTCTGATGGAACCTATGTTCATCAAACGAAGTATGTGAAAGAACTTCTGAAGAAGTTTAATCTTTTTCAAAGCAAAGAAGCCAAAACTCTTATGCATCCAACATGTGTTTTAGGTAAGGATGAGGTAAGTAAGAAGGTAGATCAGAAGTTGTACAGAGGTATGATTGGATCTCTTCTATACTTAACTACTTCTAGACCTGACATTCTATTCAGTGTGTGTTTGTGTGCTAGATTCCAATCAGATCCTAGAGAATCTCACTTAACTGCTGTTAAGAGAATTCTGAGGTATCTGAAAGGTACTACTAACGTTGGTCTAGTCTACAGAAGATCTAAAGAATACAACTTAGTAGGATTCTGTGATGCTGACTATGCTGGAGATAGAATTGAAAGAAAGAGTATTTCTGGAAGTTGTCAATTTCTTGGAAGTCATTTGATCTCCTGGTACAGCAAGAAGCAAGCTACCATAGCTCTCTCAACTACAGAAGCAGAATATGTTGCTGCTGCTGGATGTAACACATAAATGTTATGGATGAAGAGTCAGCTAGAAGATTATCAGATATATGAGAGTAACATTCCTATCTTCTGTGATAATACTTCTTCTATATGTTTATCTAAGAATCCTATCTTACATTCCAAAGCTAAACATATTGAGATTAAACATCATTTTATGAGTGACTATGTTCAGAAGGGTGTTCTTTCTTTGAACTTTATGGATACAGACCATCAATGGGCTGATATCTTTACAAAACCCATTGCTGAAGATAGGTTTAAGTACATTATGAAGAATATCAGTATGGACTTATGCCCAGAATGAGAAGATGAGAAGATCTTTGTATGAATACCTTCTGAAATGTGTTAGGACTAGGCAGCTATAAGAAGTTCTGATACTAATCTATTAGAAGTTCTGATTCTGTTATTACTAACGTTTCATTATCTAAGTTGATTCAGAAACTCTTTTAAAGCAAAACAGCTGTCACCAGTCTTTCCAAAAAATGAACACGTGTTCACTATTTTTGGACAAGCATGTGTGCAGTTGAGGAGACGCCGCCCTAGGTAACTGTGCAAATCATTTCACTTTGTCACATTATCTCTCCTAACGTCATTTCTCATTAAATGCATATTGATGTCATTTTCTTTTAAACAGTTTTCTTTTTTACTTTATTTTATTTTCTTTTTCAAACCGTTTAAATAACCCGCTTCATCTTCATTTCATCTTTCTCTCTCTCTCTCTCTCTCTCTCTCTCTCTCTCTCTCTCTCTCTCTCTCTCCATTTGTGCATCTCTCTCTTTGCATTCGTCTTTTTCAAACCCTGGTCTGTGATCTGAAACCAAGCAACATCATCATGAATTCTTCCTCTCAACTGGTATACAACAAGCACAAATACGCTCCTCTGAAGACTTGCTCCATTCCTCAGTCAGAACTGGAAGTTCTATGTGAGTCCTCAGTGGACTTTGAAAATTTGAAAGCATATGGTTTCAAACCTGATGCTAAACTCATGGCACAGGGATGGTCAAACTATCTGGCTAGATTGGCTGGACCAATTTACCCTGAACTAGTGAAAGATTTCTGGGTTCATGCAACCGTCACTCCAACCGCCATTATCTCCTTCGTGCTAGGGCATGAAGTTGTGATAACTGAGAAGTTAATTAGGAAGTTGTACAACTTGGCCGATGAAGAAGGAGTCACTGGTCCCCTTCCTGGCAGAGTTGATTGGTTCTAGGTTGAGAAGCTGATTTCGTGTGTTACTGGTACTGATTCAAGTCTAACTGGTACCTTGAAGCCGTTTTATCAAGTTTGGGCTGAGATTATTCTGGGCTCTCTTCATCACAGAAAGAAATTCTTCTCTTCATCTTACATCAGACCTGACCACAAGTACACTCTCTTCTGCATCGGAAGAAGCATTGAAATCAACATCTCCAACATCATTTTTGAAAATCTGAAGTTGGCTATTGAAGAATCAAGAGATGACGAACGTGCAGAGTATCCTCATCTCCAAAGAAATGCTGTTCCTTTCGCCAGAATGATCTCAGACATTCTGATTGAAAGTGACCTAATGGACTCCCTAAAGGCTATTGGAACACCTAACTTCTTTAGAGTTACTTGGGGTTCTATCTTAAATGGTCTTGACTTGCTGAGAATGGAACTTGTCAAGGAAATAACTGTTGTTCCCTTTGACACTGAATACAGAAGAATTCCTGTTGCAGGCTTCTCTACTTTATTTCAAGCAGAACTTTGCCAGGCAGTTAAATTCTATTTGGAGGCTTCTGTGAGAAATTCATCTTCTATTGATCCTGCATGGATTCGTGGAAGAGTGCTTCCTTCTCAAGCTGACCTCAAGAAGGAGGATAAGAAGAAGCGAGAGAAAAGGCTAAAGAGAAAGGCTGCAGAAGAAGCTGTCATGAGAGAAACAAGGCAGAAGGTCACTTATGACCCTCTTAAGGTTGATTCCTTTGAGGCAATCAGAACAAGTAACTTCTCCAGGCAAGTGTACCAACCTCCACCTATCCAACCTTCCCCTTATGAACCTCAAAATATTCTTACCTCTACAAATATTCCTCAATCACCTCCTTCTGCACAAACTCCTACCCCCATATCACCTTTACCTAATAGCTTGCAAACACCATCATCTTCTCAAGTTCTCAACCCTACCCCCTTAACTACCATCCTTTCCACACCTACAGATATACCTTCCTCATCAACCTCCTTCACTGATATTCCATCTTCCTCAACCACTGCACCTCCATCTTCTCTATCCCATCCCCTAACCAACAGAAAATCCAACCCCTACTGCCTTCTCTACCCTGACTACAAATTCACCTTCAACCCTCCTGAACCTGAACCTATCATTTGTCTGGAGTTGTTCAGAAGTGAAGTGATTAGCAGGCTTGACCTTCTGAGAGATGCTTTCCTCAATGGTCTTGATGATGTTTCTACGAGAAACCTCTGGAGAAGCTTTCGCCAGGATTTTCAAGTAGGAGCAATGGGAGTTCAGAAGCGACTAGTGGCTGCTGCCCCTGGTCATGCTGGTTACCTTCTGGAGGGTGATAATGGTATCTACTACCATCCCCTCAGAAACAGGGTTGCTGTTGAGGAGAAGCGATTCATGGATGAACTGGAAGAAGCAAGAATTGCTGCTGCAATGGAAGCTAATCCTTGCAGGGAAATTGTGGTCTGGAAACCTCAATATCCTGTTCTGCTCGGAGATTTCAGGACTCTCTTTGACTTTCTGAGGGAAAACCCTTCTAAGGAAGACCCAAGCTTGGTCATTCCAGAAGTTGTTGACCCACCTGAAGTTGAAGGTCCTTCTGCGCCTAGGAATCTTGCTGCCATTCTTCAGGCACATGAGAATGGAGATTCTGAGGTTCCTGTTGCAGAGTATGGAGATGCTTCTATGGAAGAAGCAGATGCTGATCATGTTGCTGAAACAATTCCTGTTGAGGAAAATCCTGCAAATGATCTGATCATGGAAGTTGCGGATCAGAATGTCATCCCCTTGGAAAGAAGTTGTGAAGCTTCTTCTGATGAACCTTCCCGTCTTGCAAGGACTTTGGAAGTTATTAAGAAGAACCAGGATGAGCAGAGATCAATCAACGATGAGTTTCGTGCTTTCATGGAAAGGCAGAATGAGAGCAACAGTGGGATTCATGATATGCTGGCCAAGATCATGTCGATGCTAGGGTCATCTTAGATTGAGTCTTAGACTGTTTCTTTTTGCTTTGCTGCATCTGTTTTTCTTTGCATCTTCTCTTGTCCTTCCTCTTGTACTTCTGAACTTTTTATTTCTCCGTGCTTAATGAAATTTATCCTTTTCTTCTATGTGTCTGTCGTGTTTTTCATCTGAACCTTTTATGTTTTTGATGTTATGACAAAAAGGGGGAGAAAAATGTGATAAATGATCTGATTTATTTTATCAGTTGCTGGGAGAAAGGCTCCACATTTCTAACAAAACTTGCAAAGTTCTATGTCTTTGAGTGTTGTCTTGCAGGAATTGAAGATCCTCTTTAAAAGCTCAACATGAGAAGCAAAGAGACGGGGAAAAGCAATTCTATAAAGAATCAAGCTCTTGGAAATTGAAGCAAGTTGAGTGTTATATAGCTTCAAGAATCAGAAGTAAGAAGGAAAAATGTTCTGATATTCTGATGATAGAATATACTTTCATTCTTATTCTTTATATGTTCTGATGCATGTTTTAGTTACAAAATATGCTCTGAAACATTTTATGTTTGTATGCTCTGATACATAATTATATGTTCTGATACATATTTTATGTTCTGAATCATTCATGCTGACTTTTGTCGTTTAGTTTGTTCTGTAACATTTCAGGACGTAGAGATGCTCTGATGATGCTCTGGTACATTCAACAATGTTCTGATACAATCTAGCATGCAATGACTCAAGAAGATATTCAAGCTCTGAAGCTGTCCACTGGAAGCAAGAATCAGAAGCTATGAATATTCTGAAGATCTAGGAAATTCAAGTTCTGAAGCTGTCCTATGGAAGCAAGAATCAGAAGCTGTGAATGTTCTGAAGATCTAAGCATATGTGAAAGTCTCTACTGAAATACTCAGGGAAGTCTTTTATTTATAAAAATTCTCCTAGTATTTATTTCAGGGGAGATTATTTATCTCAGGGGGAGATTGTTAATCTCAGGGGGAGACATATTCACACATTGTCTATATGCTTATGCTATAGCTGTGTAATTGTCTTTAGCCGTCTGATATTCTGATCGCAAATTCATATCATTTATGTATGTTTTTGTCATCATAAAAAAGGGGGAGATTGTTAGAACAAGATTTGTTCTGATCAATATTCTTAGTTTTGATGATAACAAGGATATGAGTTTTGTATGAGATAATGTGGTACTCTAATACTATGCAATTTCCATTTCAGGAATTATACAAAGAGTATGCACACAATCAGCGCAAGAGGCAACTGACTCAGAAGGTTCAGCATGCAACATCAGAACATGGTCTGGCAAGACATCAGAAGATGGTCAAGCGGAATCAAAACATGGGTCTATGGAAGCATCAGAAGAACTTGAGATCAGAAGCAGAAGCACTGAAGTTCTCATGGTATCACGCTCAGAAGCACTTCAAGGTCAGAAGACAAGAAGATGCTTTGCACCAAGCTGTTTGACTCTGATGACATTCAAACGTTGTTTACACAAACATCAGATCAGAAGCAAGTACTAGACTGGCAGGCTACGCTGACTGACAAAAGGAACGTTAGAAGCTATTAAAGGCAACGTCAGTAGACACAGCGGAAACAAGGCTCGAGGTAGTTGACAAAAGAGTGAAACATTAAATGCAATGCTGTACGGAATACGCAAAGCATTAAATGCTCCCAACGGTCATCTTCTCAAACTCCTATAAATATGAAGTTCTGATGAGAAGCTCAAAAAAAAATATAACACTTTCGCATTAAACTGAAACGCTATCAAATTCAAAAGCTCTCAAACTTCATCATCAAGCTCACTACATTGCTGTTGTAATATCTTAGTGAGATTTAAGCTTAAACTTTAAGAGAAATATCACAGTTGCGATTATAGCTTTTCAGAAGCATTGTAATACTCTTAGAATTTGTTTACATTAAGTTGTAAGAACTAGAGTGATCAGGTAGATCAGAATACTCTAGAAAAGTCTTAGAGGTTGTCTAAGCAGTTTGTTCCTAGAGTGATCAGGTTGTGATCAGGATACTCTAGAAGACTTAGCAGTTGGCTAAGTGGAAAACCATTGTAATCAAGTGTGATTAGTGGATTAAATCCTCAGGTGAGGTAAATCACTCCAAGGGGGTGGACTGGAGTAGTTTAGTTAACAACGAACCAGGATAAAAATCATTGTGCAAATTGTTTTTATCTTACAAGTTTTAAACCTACACTTATTCAACCCCCCCCCCCCCCATTCTAAGTGTTTTTCTATCCTTCAGTAACCTGTTCAGAACTCAACACATTGGTAGAATTTGCAGTAGGTTGCAAAATGGACTCCAAGGACAAATTAGGAAAACATTAGAGGCCATTAGCATCAAGGGATCCTTCTGGGAGTACCTCCTTAGATGCCTGAGATTTGACAAAACAGTTATTAGCGTGAAATTCAAAAAAAGACTTTATTATCTTTGGCAAATTTGGAAGCAGATAGTAAATTACGAGTGATTTTAGGGACATGTAAGAGCTCAGATAGAGATAATAAGGGATATGAGGCAGCCTTATATTTAATATGTGTTATCCCTACAGATTTAATATTTAAGGCATGACCATTACCAACCAGGACTTTATTAGAGCCAGTGTATGATTGTGGGTGCTGAGTGTAAGATTTATGAGGAGTAATGTGATGGGAAGCACCTGAGTCCGCAAACCAGGCTTGTGCTTCAAGATTGGTTGGAATGGAGAAGTTGTCTTGATGAGCCATTAATGCTGAGGCATGAGTGGAGCTTGTAGCTTTGTCCTTCTGATCATCAGTAGCAGAGGTGGATTGTTGAGTATTCTTTGGTGGCACAGGTTCAAAATTCTCATCATACCTATGCCAACAATCTATCACTGAATGACCATATTTGCCACACAACTGGCAGGTAGGTCGATTCCCAGGTGTGAAAGTGCCACGAGCTTTGCCACGACCATGTCCCCTGGAGTAGTTACCTCTGTCTCTTGCTTGCTGAAAGCCACCTCTGGTGGACTTGGTATTAGAGTCTTCAGTATGAGCAAGATTAGTTGTAGTTGTTGTAAGTGCAAGTTCTTGGAGATACTTATCCAATTGAGCTTCCTGAACATAAAGAAACGCTTCAATGTCATAAATGGATGAGAGTTCACCTTTGCCATAAGTCATCATGACAAATGGATTGTATTCCTCTGGTAAGCCTTATAGAATCGCATCAATTTGATCTTTATCTGAAATATGATCTCCAATTGCAAGAAGCGAATCAGCAATAGCTCGAATACGAAGCACACACTCAGAAATTGATCAGTTTCCTTTCTTTGTGGTTTTCAATTCGGCCCTGATAGGAGTGTTTGCAAGAAAGAGCTTGATCAACTCAGGTTTCATATTGATCGGTTTCCTTTCATCACAGCATTGAAATGTTTGTGGATTTGATCCCAAATATGATAGGAGTGTTTGCAAGAAAGAGCCCTATGAAGAACCGATTCCGAAAATCGTGGAAAAAAGCCAAGAGAAAAGAGCTTGATCTTGAACGATCCATGTTTCATATTCTTCAGAAACCTTGTTAGCAATACGATCATCATTGAATTTGAAGATCGGAGGGATTTGCGGATTTGCCATGAATTTATGAAGTTTGTGGGAGAGGATGATACCTTCTACCTGTTGATTCCATAGGAGAAAGTTGTTCTCCTGAAGCTTGATGGATAGTTTCAGTCCAAAGACGCTATGATTTGTGGAGTTTGGAAATGATCCAAGTGGTGTATTTGGATCTAGTGAAGCCGTCATTGATGGTGAAGACGAAGGTGCAAGAGGAAAAGACCGGAGTTTCTCTAAAGCTCAGAATTCAAGCAAGGTGATAATGGCGAAAAGGAAAAGTAGCGGAAGAGAAAGGATCAGAGGAGATTGATACCATACTAGAATTGTAAAATACTCTGGAATATGATTGAATAATATTTGTGTGTAAACTTCACTCTTTACAATATGACAGTTACTAGTATTATATATTAGGCATAGGAAGTAACTGAAAGGTAACAAACTTTTAACCACCTAACCAACTATTTTAACTGCCTAACCTATATTGAACAGAATAGTACAATTATAATAAAATGTATAGAGTACACACTTCTAATACTAACAATGGTGAAATCTCTTTCGGTTTGAAAGGGGGACTGGAGTACTCTCGGATAGTAAGGGGAACCAGGATATATCCTTGTGTCCTTTATCTTTCCGCGTTTTATTGCTCTATCCATACTTAACCAAACCAGAAAATAAGAACATCCTTGTCTCTAAAACCATAATTTTTATTGGTCATAATTCACCCCCTCTTAGGCGCACTTCGTACTTATAAAATACACTGTAAAAGTTCACAAGTGAAGAATCAGAGCTAGATTACGCATCAAAAGTCGAGGAATCAACCTTGATGCTTGTTCATCTTTCTTGTGAATTAAGCTACCATGTCTATGGATAGCTAATCTCTTAGTGTTCGCATTGAATGTAGTCAATCTTGATCGTATGTATTTCTTTTGATCCTTGTTTTTTGTACTAGTTATGAACCAATATAGATGTTAATCTTTGTTTTTATGTTATTTCTATGGTTTGATTTACTATTGACAAATATATTTCAAATCTTGACCTAAGATCATCATCTATCAAAGGCCAAGCTCTAGACATAAATTTGGAGTTTGGTATTCACTTGTATCAAGTCTTAAAGCTTATTCTGTTGTTTAATGAGTTAAGACATCATCGATTAAACAATACGGTGAAATATCATAATACCGGTTAGACATAAGCGGTATTGAAAAGTGATACATGATTATATCCGTTAATAAACTATGTTCACATACTTGATTGATAGAGTAAATATGAGATAGGTTGATGAACTGTTATCCCAACATGTTTCTTTAAATGTTCCTTTTCCAAACTCTTACCATTGTTACATATTTTTCATGCAAATATACCTTTCATAACCAATAACCTTATAAACTTTTCCTTAAAATATCTTTAACTGTGGAACAGTGGTGATATCGCACTAATCTCTATGGAGACGATATAAAATAATTTACCCATAAAAAATACTTTTCATCAAAACGGCACGATGTTGATGTTGAGCAACCAAAAGTAAGTATTTGTTTTATCGTATCCACTGGGTCTGGTGCGATATCAATGTCGTTCAATAGTTACTATTATTTTAAGCAGGAGTTTGCAAGATGTTTGATTATGGAAAGTTACATAATATAAAATAGATGAATGATAAATAAAGTTTCAAAGAGATGAGAGCTTGTCAGGATTGAATTTCATCCACTGATAGAATATGTAATTTACCAATCAATTATACACAATCCAAACATTCATCATTAGCATCACATATCGCTCACAACAGAGTTTATGTCTAATCTTTTGATGAGGTTTCAACTTCATTGTTTAATCCATGATGTCTTAACTCATTAAACAATAACGAAGCATTAAGAATCGATACTATCTGTGAATCTCAAACACAAATCTATATCTAGAGTTTGGTCTTTGATAGATGATGATGCTCTTAGGTCAAGATTTGAAAGATATTTGTCAATAATAATTCAAATCATAAAAATACCATTAAAACACAGATAACATCGATATAAATTCATAAATAAATTGTATATAACACCATGATCAATAAAAATGTATACTTTTATGGTGAACTTACATCCAATACCAACAAGAAAAGGATTTAGCTACTGATGGTAGCTTGATACAAAGAGAAGAATGAAGATGAACATGCATCAATCGTGATTTCCCAACGATTGATGAAAATCCAACTCCTGATCTTCAAGATGCACCCTCTCCTGTTTTTTATAAGATCCCCCCCCCTCTCTCTCTCTCTCTCCAAAATGTAATGTATCTCCCAAAATCTAAGTTTAAAAGCAATTTATGCATAACAGAAAAGGCAGATTGCGCTAAGCATAAGCAGAGCTCGCATAGAGCAAATGCATGACAAAAAAGAAACTTAAACCGCCATAAACTGCACTAAGCACAAAAAATGGCGCTTAGCGTGCTACCATCTACTTCAGCACCTCTAAGCGTGCTTTAAGGGTGCTAAGCGCAGTAGGCTAAGCACATAATTTAGGGTTTAGTCCCATATGCAAAATTTTGCCTTTTTTCCAACAATGCATGTTGAAGCTATTTCTTTGCCTTCTGATGACCAAAGATCCTCCAATGTACACAAACCTACAAAATGAAGTATAAAAGATCAAATGAAACAGAATCTTCTTGACATGATCAAGAGTTGTATAACTTTTGTTCAGAACTTAAAGTCTAGATACTAGAACTTGAAACCTTGAGAACTTGGTTTCAGTATCTTCATTTTCCATCATTCTGAACAATTTATACTTTTAGACCAAAAGATCAGCCTTTGCCAATTTCACCTGCAGATTTCCTTCATAGGTAGTACACAAAGATTCCAAAATAGTTTTTGCAATATACCTGTCAATTATCTTAAGGTACTGAGAGTGATGTAGAACATCTACCAAAATGCTACACACTCTGTGATGTTTTATGTAGATCTTCTTTTGAGCAGGTGTGAGACTTTTTCTATCAGCAACATTTCCTACTCCATCAATTAGAATATCAATGCCATCTTCATGAATGTCCCATAACTTATCATCAATTCTTATGATGTGAGTGTACATCTTAATTTTCCACCATTCAAACTCTATAAAATCTCCTTTATATGTGGGGGGTTTAGTAGTATAGTTGTTATTCTCAGAAGCACTATAATCATAGTTCACAGCATTGTTACTAACATTAACACCAGAGTTATCACCAACATACATGTTTTTCTCTTAAGATCTTTTTATGTACCATTGTTAAGTGTTTAGAGCACTTACCTTGCTCTGATGCCAATTAAAGGAAAGAAAAACATAAGAAGGCAGGTTGAATTATGTTAGCTTTTTCTTTCTTATGTAAAAATCTCTTATCATATTATGAACTCAAAATCTAAAATTTGATACCGAGGCAAGTGTTTGCACCAGATAAAAATAGGTTTAGAGATAGAGAAAGAAATGAAGAGAGAGATAAGCAAGTTTATACTAGTTCCTACCATAATACGAGACTAGTCCATTCCCCTTGCACTTCCAATGGATTTCACTATAATCACAACTGATTACAAATGCTCAAGCATACAAGCAAGAAACTTATAATGCTCAAAAATACAAGTAAGAGAATACTAATGTTTAAGCACTCAAGCAAGAGACTTCCACTGCTTAAACACACAAGTAAGAGACTTATAATCCTCAAGCATACAAGCAAGAGATTTCTGATGCTCGAGTATACAAGCAAGAGATTCTAACAATCTACCTTAATCAAATAAAAGATTGTTTGAATATTATATTTGATATACAAGCAGAGGTGTAAACAAAATACAACTCAAAAAGACTCTTAAGACTTATGAATTTGTAAGATATACAAATGATAAGAAATTCTAAGTTAAATTGTGTTTTTGATTTAATAGAGTAAGAACTCTTCTGATTGTCAAGAATTGGTTATTTTTCTTCAAATCTTCGATTATTTATATAGAGAAAAAAAAGAGTCCTTGAAGAAAATATCTTGCACAAGTGAGTCTTGGAGAAGCTTGATCATAGATGTTTGAATGGTTATTGATATGGCTGATGTCGTTGAGAAGACATTTGGATTCCCTTTGCTTCAAGAGGAATTATCTATCACCTTCTAGTTGTTTGTGCAGATTTTTGTTTGCATTTGTGGCTTCAACAATCGATTATTTGAGGTCAATAATAGATACGCCTACTCGATTATGGAATTCATATCACTCATGGACTGTTTCTAAATTCAAACCATAATCTGACTTATAAATAGAGAGCTTCTCTATCATTTTATTTCATCCAGAAAACGAGCTTTGATATTACTTTTTTACTTTCTCATATATTTTTTTTTAAATCTATCATTTTCTCACATATATTTTGCCATTAGTTCTTAGAGATTATTCTTGAGTATAAGTGAAGATCATTGTTCTGGGTAAGGGCTTAATTGTAATTTATCAATAATGTATTATCTCTTAAATAAATATTCTTCTATAAAAAGTTGTTTGATTGCGAGTTAAATCAGTAAAAGCTCTTGTTTGGTTGGGTGGATTGTCTTAGGAAGACTTCGGTTGATTCATGAGTTTCGCCAAGAAGAAAGGCTCTCTTTTGGTTCATGAGTATATGCGAAACCTTGTTTTGCAGGTAATAGGTTTTTTGTTTTGATGATGACAATTGTGAAGGAATGTAAAGACAACCTCAACATGACAACTGTGAAGAATTGTAAAGATGACAACTATGAAGAACTGTAAAGATCAAATCAAATTGTTGTCAACCATGAGGAACAAAATAAGATATTCACCATGATAAAGATGCAAGATGATGTCAAGTTAAACACTCATCATAATAAAGATGCAACCATTGTGAAAGTCAACCAATGCACTTAAGCAACTAAATATGCAAGCCATAGGTTTGATAAAGGGTTGATAAAAGTTTAGAAAAAGCTTCAAAAATCAACAAAGGTTGTTCATACAAAGGAAAACAAACAGACTACATCAAAATCCTCAAGAGATCTCGAGCAAAGTGTCAACATAATTAATACATCAGACACATGCTTAGGGAAGTTATCCCAATTTAATAAGTGAGTGAAACTTTTGTAAATGCATAAGTCTTTCTTTATAAAAGTAGCTGGCTATAAGCGCACACACACAAAAAAACTAAAAACCTTTTTAAATGTCCTTGGAAAACAAATGAATTGAGAAAGATATATAGAAGTTGCATAGAAATAAATGGGAACATTAAAAAAGCCAAATATATATATATTGACTAGATCTAATCGATTATGCCAATCAATTAGATTGGCGTGTTTTTGAATATTAAGGTTGTTTGAATATACCAAAACGATTAGCAACAACTATATATCAATTCTTACCTATTTTGGAATTCATAGTCGTTACCTTTAAATGACTTAATCGATTGGTCCAATCGATTAGTAACGGTCAAAATTGATTTAATGAGGTTTCCTCGTTTGGAGGATCTGAAGCTTATAAACAAAGGTCTCATTTCTCATTTCATTTCATCAATAATTCGATTTGTGTATTGACACACACACACACACTCTATCTCTAGTTTTTATTTTCACCTTCTCTTACTAGTTCTTATAGCCAAATGCTTTTGTGAGGAAAGATTTTTGTGAGCAAGGTGTCCTTGTAATTCTGGATGGGTAGCAATGTATAATTTCTTCAAGAATGTTGTTTATGCATCTTGGATGAACACAATCCCTTTAGGGATAAAAATATGTGGTTGGAAGCTAAACCCATTAAAAGCTTTGGTTGAAGATTGTGTGATTAGCTCCTGATATTTAGTTAGGTTGAAGAATATTAATATGGTTGAACATCCCTTAAGGCTATTATAAAGCCTAGTTCATTCAAAGGATTAAGTTCTTCAATATTGATGATCTTACCATTAGGTTCGTGGTTATCCCGTATAAAACCATTGGTTATATGATCAACATGTTAAAATCACAAGAGGTTATTGGTTATCCTGTTAAACCAAATTGAGCGCAAATATTTTGCAAAGAGAAGTCTCACCGCTTTAATCTACCGTTGGTAAGAAAGCTTAGCCACTTCAGTCTCAACATTTCAATGGAGAAGACGCAAATGATCATATCTTCTGTCTTGTATTATCATGGTTGTAGGACAACCACCATTTCCTTGTGTAAGTGGGTTCGTTAGCTTCACCTACTAAAAGCTCTCAATTACTTAATAGAAACTCTCAAGATCAATTCTTGGGGAGAGGAGTAGGTCCTTTAGATTTGACCAAACCCATATAATTCTCGGTGTTTTTCTTCTTCCCTTAAACTCTTTAATTTCCACACTTTATTTTAATATCTATTTTCCGCTGCTTAGATAAAAATATTTTTCAAATTACTTAGATTTAGAAAAATGTTTTTCAAACTATGATTTTAATCCTAAAAAGTTTTCAAAGTTTTGAAAACCATGTTTTTTTTCCTAACCACACAATTCAGCCCCCCTCTTTGGTTTGAAGTCTCAAGTTCAACAATATCAACCATCAAAATCTCCATAACGGTTCTTAAGCTCATCCCAATTAAAAGCTCTATCACTCCGAGATTAGCCTGTGTAAAATCTCATCTTGGTTCCTAAGTTCAGCCAGGTGTAAAATCTCAGTCGGTTTGAGATTAGTCTTGTAAAATCTCAACTCGATTCAAAGTCACCCTGTGTAAAACCCTTGTTCAGTTGGAGGATAGCAAATTGAAAATTCCATATCGGTTCAGAGGATAGCCAATGTAAAACTCCATATAGGTTTAGAAGATAGCCAACTTAAAACTCCATATGAATTCAAACGATAGCGAGTGTAAAACTCAATCTTGGTTCGAGATATGCCAGTGGAACATCTCTGTTTGGTTTATAGGACAACCACTATAAACTTTGTTCATTATTTGGTTGGAAGTTAACCTTTAAACTTTATTTATATGTATAAGGAAGTTCGTGGGCACATCCTTCTAAAAGCTCTCAAGTTTATTGGATACTCTCAAGAATAGTTCTCGGGGACATTAGTAGGCCATTTTATGCCTAACCTATATAAATCTCTACTCTCTCTCTCTCTCTCTCTCTCTCTCTCTCTCTCTCTCTCTCTCTCTCTCTCTCTCTCTCTCTCCCCCTTATCTCTTTACTTTATTGTATTTCCGCTGCATATTTACTTGTTTGTTTTTATAAAATGTTTTCAAATTATGATTTTCCAAATGATTTAGTTTTAAACCAATATTTTTCAAACCTCCCACAATTCACCCCTATTGTATTCTAAGTCACATGTCTAACATGCTCTTGCGTTGTTAAACCTGTACTTTAGCAACCACCCATATCTCTCGTAATGTTCCTGACAAATGAAGTTGAGGGGGTCAAATACTTGATGATCATTGCAGGAATCTTCAAAAGCTCTATGATTATTTTACAAAATTTATATATACCTTATAAAAAGGTAGAAAATGAGATGTATGGAACTATGTGCTTGCGGGTTAAATCAGGAAGTGACCAAAGCTCATAAATAAGCAAGTTATGCTTGACCTTAATAACATCATGGTTTTTATGTTGAAAACACCTAAATATATAACATCCTTTAAAGTTACCTTGATGAGAACAAAGAATGAATACAAGCAAGTGCTAAAGCTAATTCAAGTGGTGAAAGATGTACACGATGGTTGATCAAGTTATTCCTCTAAATCAATCTGAAAAACTAGGGTTTTACTATCACTAATAATATCCAATGATGATGGCATCTGACTTAAAGATATCTCAAGCCTTATCTCCAAGAATATTCAAGTGAAGTGCTTATGTGATTGGTTATCTGACAAAGGACTTGAAGCTTCAGGGTGTATGAGAGAGAGGAAGTGTGAAGGCTCGTTTGATCATGTCTAATTGAGTGACCAGTTTTTTTGTAAAATAAAGGGGTGATTTTGTAAAGTAGTATGGCTAAATGACACACACACTAAAACTATTTTTTAAGCCTTTATTAATCAAATAAAATCACCTAAAAAGTCTTTGGAGCATAGCTAGATGATTTAGGAATTGTGAGATTGATTAGGGCAAGTTTTTCAATTGGATAATCGATTAGACGAAATGCCAAATCAATTCGATAAGGGATAAAGAAGTATATAATAAGTGATGACATTGTCTTCTTTATTGGTAACATATATCTATCAAAACATTCCAAATTGGGCAACAATAATCGATTTTTTGTGGTACCTAATCGATTAAACTTAGGACCTAATCGATTAGGTGAGTTAATTTTGCCCATGAATTATTTCTTATTTTAAACCATCATTTAGCCTATAAATAGAGGCATTCTCCTTCATTTCTTATCATTCACAAAACGTGAAATATCTTACATTCCTCTCTCTCAATCTCTCTCTAAATTTTTTTATTCTCTCACATACTATTAGTCATAACGATTTGAGAAATGTTTTTGAGATTAATGAGGAAGTTGTTCTTGAATGAGTATTATTGCAAATTCACAAAGAGTTATTTTTCCTCTCGAGTAAATAATTCTTCCATAGGAAGAAATTGTTTAAGTTTGAGCTAAACAAGCTCTTTTTGAGGGATTAATGTTAGTCTCTATTTGGTCCATGTGTTCTGCCACTTAAGAAAAATCCTTCCTTTCAGGTTCGTGAAGAATAACTAGTAAACAATTATCACATCGGTTCTTGAGCTCAGCCCGATATAAAAGCTCAATAGGTTCAAGAATAGCCTGGTATAAAATATCGGTTTGGTTAGTGGTCAGCTTGGTATAAAACGTTGGTTCGACTCAGATGATATGCAATTCAAAACTCAATACTGGTTAGAGATAAGTCCGTGCGAAATTTGTGTTTGGCTTAGAGACTTACCGCTTGAAGCTCTGTTCGCTGTTTGGCTTGAAGACTAACTGCTTCAATCCATTGTTTGTTGTGTTGGTTGGAAGTAAATTTGAAACTTCATTTTCCTTGTATAAGAGGGTTCATGGGTTTTACCTTCTAAAAATTCTCAAGCATTATTGGATACTCTCAAAATCAATTTTGAGGGAGAGGAGTATGTCACTTCTTTAATACTAAACCTCTATAAATCTCTGGTGTTATATCTCTCCCCTTAACCTTTTACTTTCCACTTATTTTCTTTACATTGATTTTCCACTGCATATTCAAACATTATTTAGAAAATATTTTTAAAGTGTGATTTAGAAAATAACTTTATTTTAAACCAATATTTTTCAAACTCCCAAAATTCACTTCCCCCTCTTGTGTGGGGAGTCACATGTTCAACAAGATGGAGTGGTGAAAACACGCATTGTGTTTAATGTTTACATCCTTCATGAAAACACATAAGTATCCATAGGAATACATTATGTTCTTGAATTTTTTGGGAACATGTTGCATTTCCTTCAAATGCATTATGTTTTCACGCTGTTGAGAGGACACATTGATTCTTCTAGGGGTGAACTGCATCTCATTTTTCTATTTCAACAAAAACTATCAAAATTAAAATAAACAAATAAAATAAAAAAATAATGAGTTACCCATTCCCGCGGTATAAAAAAAATCACCGTACCATAGCACTCACCCGTGTGGGCACCAATACTCATATTCGTACTCATACCCTATAGGTACCTCAATACTCATACTTGTACCCTTTTGCTTGCGTTTGTAGTAAAATTAAATCAATTAATTACAAAATATCATATAATTTTAAGTTTTTTTAATAAGGATACCCTACGAAGTTTCCAGTAGTCATAGTTAGATCCATCCAAAATGGGTGGTCTATTTCTAAGTCCTCCATCATTGTCCATAGTACCAGAACTTACTGTCCCTAGATCTCACCCAGAAATAGACAGGCAGGGTGCCTGCTCTGATGCTAGTTGAAAATTATAGTAACAGACAATCGATGTCGTATCGGATGTTATGAAATCCACTACTGAATAGATTATTACGTTTAGCAGTAAGTAAATAAAAACAACAAAGAACATATTAAATTGTTTACCCAGTTCGGTGTAGAACAACACCTACTTTGGGGGCTTCCAATCCAGGGAGGAAATCCACTATAAGCAGTGTTAATTAAGAGATAAACTACCAGTTTACACTCCTCACTTAAGACCTACCCAATAAATTTCAATCTAGTGCTAGACCTGAGTTCCCACTCACTCCCCCTCAATCACAACAGTGATATCAAATAGATAAATATAAAAGCAAAATGAAGACACACTTCAAACAAACCTTGATCTTACTTAAAAGCTTCAATCAAGAGACACAACACTCTTGCTTAAAAGCTTAAAGTGATACAACAAATTACAACTCAAACACCCTATTCCACTCAATTATCAAAGTGATAATTGCTTGGATTACAAGAAAACACTAAGGCACAAACACACGTGAAAACTCAGTTCACAAAACACATAATTATTCACTTCAAAATCTCTGCCTCTGTAAGTAGGATTAGCAATCTTCTTATAGGCAGATCCTGGGACTTGGGCATAAAGTATATAAATTAGGGTTAACCAAGTTAATCTAATTTCCACAGTTTCAGGGTGCTACAGTATAGGCCATAGGCGTGGTCTTTTATTGATATACAATCAGCACTAAATAGATAGTTTCCTAAAATATAGCCTGAGATAAATAAGGAAACATAACAGAAAATACAACAACTCATTTTGTCCAGATAATGATGTCACAACATTCATCATGACATCCAGTAAAACTCTGTATTAGCTAAGCACACAAATCCTGCAGTACACTACACAAGCATGTCATGAAATCAGTCAAGACATCTAAACAAAAACCTTTGTTTTACCATAAAATGCATCCAATCACAAACATCTACAATGTTTATTAATGACATTATGATATATTCCAAAAGCGAGGAAGAACATGCGAAACATCTTAGAATTGTATTGGAATTGTTGAAAGAGAAGAAGCTTTATGCTAAACTGTCGAAGTGCGAGTTCTGGTTAAGTGAGGTGAGTTTTCTTGGTCATGTGATTTCCAAGAATGCTATTACGGTTGATCCGACGAAAGTAGAAGCAATATTTCTATGGGAAGCGCCGAAGTCAGTTTCCGAAATTCGTAGTTTCCTTGGTCTTACAGGTTACTACAGAAAGTTCATAGAAGAATTTTCGAAGTTAGCATTACCGTTAACTAAGTTGACAAGAAAGGGTCAAGCATTTATTTGGGATTCAGAATGTGAACGAGGATTTCAAGAGTTGAAGAGAAGGTTGACTAGTGCTCCTATTTTGATTTTGCCGAATCCGACAAAATCTTTTGTGGTTTATTGTGATGCTTCACTAATGGGATTAGGTGGTGTATTAATGCAGAATCAACAGGTAGTGACTTATGCGTCGAGGCAGCTCAAAGTGCATGAAAGGAATTATCCGACTCGTGATTTATAGTTGGCAGCAATGGTCTTTGTATTGAAGTTATGGAGACATTATTGGTATGGTTCGAGGTTTGAAGTGTTTAATGATCACAAGAGTCTGAAGTATCTCTTTAATCAGAAAGAGCTTAATATGAGGCAGAGAAGATGGTTAGAATTTATTAAAGATTATGATTTTGGACTGAATTACCATCCGGGTAAAGCGAATGTTGTTTCTGATGCGTTGAGTACGAAGTCTTTACATATGTCTATGCTAATGGTGCGGGAATTAGTTTTGATCGAACAATTTCGAGATTTGAGTTTGGTATGTGAAGGTACTTCTAATAGTGTTAAATTGAGTATGCTGAAGCTGACAAGTGGTATTCTTGATGAGTTTAGAGAGGGTCAGAAAACTGATGTTGAGTTGGTTGATAGATTGACTTTAATTAACCAAGGCAAAGGAGGTGATTTCAGAATTGATGAGAATGGTATAATGAGGTTTGGTGATCGGGTTTGTGTTCCTAATATTGCCGAACTTCGGAAAAATATTCTTGAAGAAGGACACCGGAGCGGGTTGAGTATTCATCCTGGTGCTACCAAGATGTATCATGATTTGAAGAAGTTGTTTTGGTGGCCTGGAATAAAGAAAGAGAATGTTGAATTTGTTTACTCTTGTTTAACTTGCTAGAAGTCGAAGATTGAACATCAGAAGCCGTATGGAGCTATGCAACCGTTGTTTATTCCAGAATAGAAGTGGGACAATGTATCCATGGATTTTGTTTCCGGTTTGCCGAGAGTGAATCTATTTGGGTTATTGTGGACATATTGACGAAATCTACTCACTTCATACCGATGAGAATGGATTATCCTATGAAGAAGTTAGCTCAATTGTATATTGAGAAGATAGTGAGTCTACATGGTATTCCTTCGAGTATCGTGTAAGATAGAGACCCGAGGTTTACATCGGGATTCTGGGAAGGTTTGTAGAAAGCATTGGGTATTAAGTTAAAACCGAGTTCTGCTTATCACCCGCATACTGATGGTCAAACAGAGAGGACGATTCAATCGTTGGAAGATTTGTTGCGTGCTTGTGTGTTGGAGAAAGACGGTGCTTAGGATAGTTATCTACCTTTGATTGAATTTACCTACAACAATAGTTTTCATTCAAGTATTGGTATGGCTCCGTTTGAAGCTTTGTATGGTAGGAGATGTAGGACACCGTTATGCTGGTATGAATCTGGGGAGAGTGCGGTAATTGGACCATAGATTATTCAAGAGACTAGAAATGATTAAGATGATTCAGGAGAAGATGGGAGCTTCTCAGAGTCGTCAGAAGAGCTATCATGATAAGAGGCGGAGAACACTTGAGTTTCAAGAGGGAGATCACGTGTTTCTGAGAGTGACTCCTATGATCGGTGTTGGTTGAGCGCTGAAGTCAAAGAAGTTGACGTCGCATTTTATTGGTCCATTTTAGATTATGGAAAGAGTAGGAGAAGTGGCTTATCATATTGCTTTACCACCGACGCTTGCGAATTTGCATGATGTATTTCACGTGTCATAGGTGAGGAAATACATTGCGGATCCGTCTTATGTGATCCAAGTGGATGATATGCAGGTGAAGGATAATTTGACAGTTGAGACCTTGCCTATGAGAATCGAAGATCGAAAGTTGAAGCAGTTACGTGGTAAAGAAATAGTTTAGTCCGAGTAGCTTAGGGAGGAGCATCAGGTGGGAATGTTACTTGGGAGCTGGAGAGTCAGATGAAGGACTCTTATCCTGAATTTTTCGCTTGAGGTATGTTTTCGAGGATGAAAACTCTTTTAGTGGGGGAGAGTTGTAACATCCCATAATTTCATGAATTAATCTAATTGGAAATTAAATTAATTATTTGGAATTAGTTAATTAACTGGACTTTGGGAGATAGTGAAAAAAATGCTAAATGGGCCTTATGTTGTGTTTAGTAAGAAGAGGGTGCTAAGTGAGTGGGGCTTACTAATTGTTTAACTATTTTTCATAAAATCGAGAATATTGTGAAAAAGAGAAAATAGAAGCAAAAGAGCAAAAATTGAAGAAAGGAGAAGAACGTGAAAGAGCTGAAGAGCATAGGAAGGGGAAGAACCAAATCGAACTCTAAGGTAAGGGGAGTCTCTTCCGATTAATCTCTCTTATGTATTCATGGGTAATAGGATTGATTAGTGTGTTGTTTGATTCAATTAGAATATGTTAGGTTTTGGATTGTTCAGTTTTGATAAATTGCATAACCTTGTATGATTTTGGTGAAATCGAATGATGATGATGATGAGGCATGTTATTAATTGATGTTTAAAACATGTTAGAATTGTGTTGTAACATATAATTTGGTGCTGCTTGTATGTGGTGTTCGGTTGGGGATGAAATTGGTTGAATTGGAAATGCTTAATTGCTGTCAAAAGTGGATTTTCGGGTTGCAGGTACAAAGTAACCGGTTACTTGAGGTGTGGTAACCGGTTCCCACTGTTGGTTTTGGTGTTGTTGTTGCAGTTTGGGAGGCAGTAACCGGTTACTGGGATTGAGGTAACCGGTTACCGCTGTTACAAATGGGATTTTGGTCTGTCCGTCAGACAGTAACCGGTTACTTGGATTGAGGTAACCGGTTACCACTAAACGTTTTTGAAAAAGATAGTTACTGCAATGTGTAGTAACCAGTTACTCCAATTTAGGTAACCGGTTACCACTGAAGCTTTTTGAAAATATTTTAATTTCCTAAAATCCATATCTTTTGATCCGTGTGTCCGATTTATGTGCCGTTTTGAGCATTGCGAAGCTAATTAAGTACTTTATGTGGTAATTTGGTGAGATGAGCAGTGGCCCAATTTTATTTTAAATCTCGATTTAATTAAGTGGATGAAATGTAACATTGTATGCATATATTCTTGAATGTGACAATGTGTTGATGTGGTGATTGAATTGTTGTGATTATTATCATGATTGAATGATATGTTTGATATAAAAATGTGTGATATGATTGGAATGATGCTAAGACATGTGCATACTTTATCGGTGATGATAATGGTGAATTTTGGTGAGACGATGCAGTGCATCGGATTGGTGATGTTATAAGTATGTTATATGTGTTCATTCATTCATAAATCATTTTGCTGATGGATCCTGGTGATGTTTGGATCAATGGTGGGCATAATTCCCATTGTGTGGAATTTGTGCTGGTAGGGTTGTATCTCGCTGACATTTAGATCAGTCAGATGGGTTAATCCCATGATGTTTGGTACCACATGCATAGAGTCAGTACATTCATATGCATATTGATATGACATGATTGAATGAGTTTCAATGTTATATTTGGTGATGTATTCATTGGTATGACTGCTGAATGATTGTCTGAAAATCTGAATATATTATGATCGGGAGAATGATATGCTTATGACATTTTATTGCTTATGATCGCATAATATTTATTAATTGTGGATGAGACTCACCCTTACATGTTGATACTTTTCAGATTGAGGAGTAGCTGCTTTAGTGCTCGGTGAGGATAGCTCGTAGAGTTTATCCAGTTATTTTGGGTCGTGTCGGTCATGCTCTGGTCTTGTAACACTGGGAACGATAGTTTTAGAATTTAATCATTATACTCTATTTTATTGGTTTTGGATTATGTTTTCATTGGTTTGAATCGGTGATGTTATACTATTCCGTTGTGATAAACATGAGATTGTTTTTTTGATGAATCGTTCCTAATAAAGCGTGACAAATGACTTATGTTTGGTTTTAAAAATTTAATTGTACCCCTGTTTTCATATTTTACTCTGATTATTTTAATAATTGTCGCGCGGGTTTAGAAGGGTGTTACATGGCTCGCCTCAAACTGACTTGGCGGATGGAAGTTATGAATTTTCAAACCTCAAAAAGACAGTGGAACGGTAAAACTGAAATATCAGAAACAATTAATTCCCGCCACTTTCCTTAATGAATTGACATCCGGGCCAAACACGAAAGACGTAGATAGTACCGAAACAGTCACTGTAACGCGAAAACTGAGAGCGTATGACCTTCCAGTAGGGAGTTGCGAATTTTGCACTTGCACCGTAAGAACGAACTTTCCATTTGAACTGTCTCGAAACATCGGAAACTCTGGATGTAAAGCACACCGGAATGCGAGAATACTTGCTATAACAGGGATTTGATTGGTCCCTGATGAGAGAACTTGAGAAAATATGCGGACCGTACTGCACCTCAAAACTTGAATTCTTGATTCACTGTATCAACTTGACAGAATAGTCACTTCTGCTATATCTTTTTGAAGAATGGAACCTTAATCCTGTGATCAGATAGCCGATGACATGTATGTATGCATATGATATGATGAAAAGTCTAAGTCAATTAAAAAAAAGGTAGGAGGACAAATTTTGGGGTGTAACACCTGTATAATAATATTAATGTTATAAGAGAATGATACTCTTGAATTACAATTACAAATCGATCAAATTCATTTGGTAGTTACACAAGCACAACTCTTACTTAAATATTTCGCTCTCTCAACACTAAATTAATTCTAAGGGCCGAGTATGAAAATGTTTCTATGAAGAGAGTGAGTAAGATAAAAGAGTGATATATGAGATTTTGGGTAAGAGCCACTCCCTAATTAATTAGTCGTAACATTGCTCATTCTCCATCAAATCACAGTCAGTCGGAATGATGCTCTTCTAGTTCCTAAGATCAATTATTCATAAAAAGTCTAACATTGCATAACGTAAGATGGACATTTCATAGAAAACATTAGATTGTATTCTCTCCGTCCCACAATGAGTGACCCATTTAGAATAATATGATGTCCCAAAATGAGTGACCCATTTCAATTTCCAATAGACTTTTTCCAATTTTACCCTCTAATTAATAAAAAGTTCATCATTCTCAATACATGATAAGGGTACTATAGTAAAAACAATATTCTCTCTTACTTTTTTACACTTTTTTTAATCCGTGTGAAATGGTGTGATGTATCACTCATTGTGAGTGGGAGTAAAAATTAGAAAAAACAAGATTGTCAAATTGTATGAGGTAGGATCTTCTTATATTTGTCTTTTTCATACACCTGTCAAAAGCAAGAGGTAACATAATGTTTTTTATATCCTTGGTTTCATCAAGGCCTTGTTCAGTTTGTACTGTTGAGCAACCTCTTTTTGGATAGATTTCTGCAAATTAAACTAGGCAAAATTACTAGAAAATGCTATATAGTTTATGTCAATATTAGAAAAATATCATTCACAATTATGTTGGGTATTTATTATGATATTTTTTATTTGGGAATTTTTTACCTACGAGGTCACATTTTTTAAAGTTTATTTCTTAAATGTTACTATATTTTAAAACTTAATTCTCAATTTGTCACACTTTTATTTTTTAAAATTAAAATATTATGGGTTAATTACTGAATTAGAGGATAATGTCTTCCGTTCATTATTTTAATTATTATTTTTTTTTTGTTTATCTGCTTTATTTTCTGCGAATTTTAGCAAAATTTATGCAGAACATACATTAATTTTAAAATTTTCAATCAATACTATAAGTGAAATTTCCTATTGAAAATTGTTGTACGACGTAATTTTATGGTTTAATGCTTTTTGATTTTGTATGTTAACATCAAAATTCATTTTAATCTATTAACTTAAAAAATGTCTATATTTATTTTTCAATTCTTTAAAAGAATAAGGATAAAAAAAAAAGAAAAGAAATAAGCTATAAGACATAAGCTAAAACGCTATTTGAAATAGCGTCTGGAAAATAAACTATAAGTTAGTAAAATAAGCTATAAGCTCGTGATGAAAAGATCGTTACCAAACGGGTCTAAAGTATCATATGAGCTTATAAGACATAAGACATAAGCTATAAGCTCGAAAACATGTCTTACCAAACAGAACCATAGTAGTGATTGACGTTAGACTTGGTAGAGGGAATTACAGTTCGATCCTCCGTAATTGCGATTGGAAGAGGGCTGAAACCACTTGATGTCAGAACTAACCCCGAAGTGGACTAAACCGGTAGTGATAAACTCTGATGTCAGAACTGACTCCGAAGTGGACTAAATCGGTGGTGATAAACTCTCATAGGAAGTTGAAGCAGAAACATGTTGATCATCAAAAAAAAAAAAAAAAGATAAAGAGAAAGCCAGATTGAAGAACTACTAGTATGCAGAAGCTTTTTCTTGTGGTCCAGATGGCTGGCTACCGCTAGTTTTCAATTCTATGTTTCCTCCATTAAAGCAAAAGAGAACAACAACTTTGAATCTTGTTATGGTGAAGAACCCAACCAAAAACACTATTTACAACTATTCACTAGTTAATTAGTAACCTTATTCAATTTTACTATTCATGCTTGTCATTTTCTCTGCAATGGTTGTCATAAAGTTTTAATACTATGTCTACAATCTTTTCAAACATAAAAATAAAACCCTCCCAACACAGTGGCCTACCAGGTTGAAAATAATAGTCAAAAGTCCTACCAAACAAATTTGAAAAATGTGTGTGATATCTTCTCTGAAGAAATCATGTAACATTAAATACTACGAATATTCTTAAAATTTTCCTTTTATTTTGGACCATTAATCAATGATCACTAAAAACCTCATCATTTACGTTTTAGCATGCCATGCCCTATGAATTACAAATTTATACTCAATTTCCCACCGGTTTGCATGGATCTATATAACATACCGTTTTGATGAGGAAAACAACCTAACGAGTAGATACTACTACTATTTTGTTCTTTTGTACGTATGAAAGAATCAACTATTTTTCAAAAATATGACTTCGAAAAGATTCTTCAGCAGATTCAAATTCGGATATATGAGTTGAGATGGATTTTTGTCAGAGTTGTTTTCTACTAATTTGACGTTTTTGAATAAACACACATTCAATCTCTATTTCATTCCCAATCTTTTTAGCATTAGCCTTATCATTTACAAATTCAGATTCTATATATTTTTTCAAATACCTAATCAAACTTTTTACTAGTTCTATAGCCACATCAATACACATGTTTTTTTTTTTGTTGCAAACTTTTGTTAATTTCATTAATAGCAATTAACAATTCAAACCAAATATTCACAGCTACTAAAAATTCAAAGTTTACAATTGCATGAGTTGCTAAAAATTCGACTTCACTCTTAATTTTGGGATCATTATCTTGTTTTTGCTAGTTAAGGTAGTATTTCACTCTTAATTTTGGGATCAATAATATAAAAAAATTTAATATCATTGTTTTAATTTTAATGCCTCAATTAAACTCTTTAGTTGCTAAAATTATAGATATTAATTGATTTTATTTTAGGGGAATTAATTGATTTTATTCTACTCTATATTTTATTTATGAGAAATTACATTCTTTTATTAATTTCGACTTTGTAGCGCCCTTATAATTTTGTTAACCATTATTTTATTTTTTTAAAATTCCAGCAAGTATTTTTATAATAGAAAATTCTCTTTTAATATATATATATATATATATATATATATATATATATATATATGGGTAAGGAAAAAAAATTTAGCGTCCCTAAAATTATGGGGCCCTGAGCTCCTGCCACGCGAGCCCGTACTCAGCGCCACCTCTGCCTTATTTATTTAGAAAAGTGTTTAATGAATATATTTTTATATGTGACCGAACACACTTAATTACACATAAAAATGATTATTAATATAATTGAGATGATTAAATTAATTTACATTAAAAAAGTAATTATTTTATATTGTTGAGTTAGTTAAAATTTTAATTGTGAATTTAATTAACTATTTTTATTTTTTAGGCCAATTAATCATATTTTGTACGTGGTTAATTCAATTGAATGAATAATTTATTAAATTTACATGGAAAATATTATTAATTTTTTTTGTTAAAATAACTACAATCTTAATAATAAATTAAGTTAATTATTTGTTAAGTTAAATTAATCACATTATTATATATATTAGTCATGTAAGTATGAAAAAGAGATCGTCCATTTAGTTTTTTTTTTTTTATTTTAAAAAATTGTGGAATAAGATTTCGTGAACCAACACATCAGGTATGCTAATGAAGTTGATTACCAACAGGTTTAAGGAAGTTCTCTTGGTGTAAAGGTGGGGAGAAGGCGTTAGACTAGGATTGACAGGTTTCTGTTATCTGAAGGTTTTGTTGGTTTGATAGATGTTGTGAGCCAGAAAATTTGTCCAAAAGATATTTCAGATCATAGTCCGGTATGGCTAAATTGTAATTCTCTTAACTGGGGTCCAAAATCTTTTAGGTCTTTGAATTGTTAGTTGGAACATCCGCGCTTCGTGGATTTCGTTAATAAAGAGTGGAAACTGATCGAAGTCAAAAGGTCATCCTCTTTCATCATAAAAGAAAAATTTAGAATAATCAAAGAGAGGTTAAGATGGTGGAACAAAAAGGTTTTCAGATGGATGGACTTGAAGATAGTGAATGCATTGGATGAAATCAATTCTTGTGATGAACTCATGTGCTCAGACTCGGCAGTGGTGGATATGTTGGCTGGAAAACGAAAGGAAACTTCGACTTCATTTTGGAGAAATTTACACCTCATGGAGAGCATGTTGAAGCAAAAATTTAGGATGACTTGGTTGAAAGAAGGGGATTTCAACACCATTTTTGTTCACACTTCTTTGAAGGCTAGAATGAGGAGAAACTCACTAGTGGGAGTCAATTTCTTAATAGGCAGAATATAAAGTGTGGCAGGTGTAAAGGAAGAGATGAACAATTTCTTCAAAGCAAAGTTTAAAGAGTCGACTTTGGTTCGTCCTCTATTGGAATGTATTTTGTTTAATCAATTAACATTGGCAGAGGTGTTTTAATTAGAAGAAGCTGGGAGGGATTGTGATGGAGACAAGTGCCCCGAACTGGATGGTTTCAATTTCAACTTTATTAGAAAATGCTGGAGTTCCTTTTCAATGGATATCTATAATCTCATTAAGGAGTTCCATAAGAAAGCTAATCTACCTAAGGCAATATATGCTTCCCTTATAGCACTTATTTCTAAAGTAGATAACCCACAATTGCTTGGAGAATACAAGCCCATAAGTTTGGTGGGTAGCTTGTACAAAATCATGGCAAAGATACTGGCAAACATGTTGAAGAAGATAGGTAAATCGGACAGACAAATCCAAGACGATATTGTGGTTCTGAATGAGATCATGGACATTGCAAGTAGAGAAAGGAGGAATTGCTTAATGTTGAAAGTAAATTTTGAGAAGGCCTATGACAATGTAAATTAGGGATTCCTTAAGTATGTTCTAAGGAGATGTGGCTTTGATGATAAGTGGCTGTAATGTATAGATGCTTTCATTTGCCACTATCCGTTTTAGTTAACGGGATTCCCATAAAAGATTTTGCATCACAGAAAGGTCTTAGACAGAGAGATCCTCTATCCCCATTCTTATTCTTTTTAGTTGCCAAAGGACTCGCGAAGATGATTTCAAAAGCGGTGGAGTGTTGGGCATTCAAAGGTTTTAAAGTGAAGGGTGATTTTGTATTCTAATATTTACAATTTGCAAATGATACGGTAATAATTGGGGAAGATTTTGGGAGTAACTTATGGTGCATAAAAGCTTTATTGTGGAGTTTTGAATTAGTTTCAGGTCTGTACATCAATCCGTCCAAGAGTAGCTTGATTGGACTACATGTTGAAGAGTCTTTTTGCAGGCAACCTCCACATTCCTTTGGTGCCAACAAGGTAATATCCCATTTAATGTTTTGGGCATTCCAGTTGGATGTAATCATAGACACCAACATGTATGGAACACTATTGTGAATAAAGTGACAAGTACATTGTCATAGTGGAAAATTCGTTTCTTATCTATTGGTAGTATAATCACTCTTATCAACTATGTGCTCAATGCAATCCCCATATACTTCTTATCTTTCTACAAAATACCAAAGTTCGTATTGAAGAAATTGATTAGAATATGAAGGGATTTTTTGTGGTATGAAGGGAAGGATAGGGGGGATTTCGTTGATGATTTAGGAGGAAGTATGTAAAACTAAGAATTGTGGGGGCTCGGGCATTAGGTGTCTCAAGGAATTGTAGGGGGCTTCCATCTTGGATCACTTCTTGACTATACTTGGAAGCACATATATTCCAACCGTGCTTGTGCCGACGAATGCTTGGAGATTTTTGGACATTTTTTGGGTCTTTACTCATCTTAAGGATGGTAGTTTTGTGTGAAACTTCCTCTTGAACATTGTTATTCCTCTGACTGGTGTTGTGTAAGTTGTCTTCAATTTAAGCCAACCTTTCCACTAAGGCTTGAGAGTTATACTATTGAACCATCTGTTACACGCTGTTCGATAGTTCATTGGCTCCTTGTAGGCCAAGATGAGTCTGTAAGAGCAGAAAAATGGGGATCGCTTCTTCTCCAAACATTGTTCGATGGTGGTATAGGCCGGAATGAAAATTCTCCTAGGTAGAACAAGGACATAGATATGAGGAACAAAGGAAGTCGAGACACCCATTGATTTGACCTTGGTTGGATAAAATTATGCGACAGAGGAACAAAATAAGGAGTTATTAAGACTTGATCTTCTGTCCCTTAAGGAGGAGGAAGAGGATTCCTAGCCAATTCCGTGACTGCAATAGCTTGTCGTTCGACGGTAGAACAAGTAGCTTTGGAAGCTGCCAATGTTTGACGAGTCAGACAGAAAAAGTTAGACGTTTAATTTGATGGGCTTGATTAAGAGATGGAGATCCACACTTTGATCAAACGTGACATGTATTTCTATAGGAAGCAATTGTGTTGAATCAAGAAATGTTAGATCGTGGTAATTGTAGGAATCAGAAGTCGATTCCCATAGACGACACAAATGTTCCACTCTAGAACTTGTTGATGATTAGACAGGGTGAATTCACTGTTGCGGTGGATCAAGGATTCTGATGCGGTGGAGAGGAGACAAACCTACAAGACTAGCACTCCAACACTCAAGTCACAAAGAGAGTGAGAAATGGAGTTTGAATGAGAAAGGATTTGAATACCTGAGAAATGGCACGATCTCCTATTTAAATAGGATAATTGGTTACCAATTAAACGAGTGTGAGAGAGCGTGAGGTGCAGTCAATCGTCAGATCGATCTGGACGGCTAAAATATGATTCGTGGGAGAGTTTACCTGCTTGGTGAAAAAAAACGAGTCCTCGTGTTCTACACTGAACGTCGCCTTTCACCACCATTGGACTTCTGAACTTTTTGGACCATGTGGGCGATCCAAAGCAGTATACATGAAAAATTAATTTGAATGAAAAAATTGATACAACTACTCCGATTTGATTTATAAGCAAAAAAGACAATTTTCACGCTTATTAAGAAAGATAGTTAAGTGTATTTATTTTTTTTTTGATTTCATGTTGGAGAAATAACACAATTGCGCATGTACCCTTAACTACATTGCTAACCCATAACAATAGTAAGTAATTAATGTAAGGATAGTTTTGGAAGAGATATATTTTTTAAATTATGAAAGTTTCATAATTTAATTTGAGATAAAAAGGTGGGGATTTTGTTTCAATTTTGAAATTTTTGTACTTCCTCTAAAATGTGTTAGTAAAAAACAAGACAACCCCGCGACCCAAGCAAACTCTCTGGTTTGTTGGTTTGACAGGTGAATTAAATGTGTCATATCGATTTTAACCGGATCAATTGTATATTTGGTCTTTTGAACTTTTTATTCTGCCATATCTTTTATTTACGGTCTAATCGATCCGATTGACCAAATATGTCCGAATTTTAAAAAACTGTCCTCATAACAAAAGTCAATCAACCGAAAGACATGATCTCAAAATAGATTGTAAAATAAAATGCATTTATTTTTTTTAACAAAGGTAAATAAATTCCATATAATCACTATACCCACAATAAATAATTCATAATATCTGCAAATTAATCTTACACAATATAAGTTCAGATAAGTGGTGATCAATTAGAGTCATCCCCTTTCATTATCATAGAAATATGTCATCTCACATTAATTTATGATTGAGCTTATATCAATTAAATAAATAAATTATATAACTAGAAATCTAATTAGTTAGACCAAAAAAAAAAATCTAATTAGTTAGACCAAAAAAAATATCTAATTAGTTAAAGAGATGCTTGTGTAACTTTCATACATGAATTGTAAATAAAAATTAGTAACATTAAAAGTGTTACAACAATTGCATAAACTAGCATTGACCTTGACGATGACACAATCACAATTCAAAACCTCAATAATGATGTTTCTAACATTATTATACACTCCAAAAATTGAAAAAAAATCCATCTTAGCCACAACAAAGACGGAAATTTTGAGAAATCCCATGTGCTCCACCCAACTATCAAGATAACATACAATGCATAACATGCAACAATGAGTCTACAAACAGCAAAGAAAATTCAAACCATTCATTATTGATTTCTAAGACCAAATGCATGGTTGTTGCTACTTTGGTAACAACTCATTATTACAAACATTATTTTTGTACTTGTTCTTGTTTATATATACCATACTTTTATGTCTCTTCTTTCCTCACTCTCTCTCTCTCTTACCCCTCTTAACCCTCTTACTTTCTTTCACCTGGCATTTGTTTAGATTAGATTGAAGTTTAGATCTTTTAGTTTTATGTGAAAAAAGCTCTATTGGGATGTGTGTTCCTAGATTTGGTCTTTGATTCCATTGGTTCTCTCATTTTTGGTTTGATTGATTGATAGAATAATGGGTTGTTTTTATTATGCCATATTCTTTGTTTTGTTTCTATCCATTGAAAATTCTTTGGCTTCTTCTATTGAAGATCAGAAGAGAGATAAGATAGGTTGGTTACCAGGGCAACCAGGGAATGTTGGATTTGAACAGTATTCAGGTTATGTGACTGTGAATGAACAGAATGGAAGAGCACTGTTTTACTGGTTGACTGAAGCACCACTGAGCCGTGGACCCAATTCAAGGCCACTGGTTTTGTGGCTTAATGGTGGTCCTGGTTGTTCTTCTATTGCTTATGGTGCTTCTGAGGAGATTGGCCCTTTTCATATTAAGTCTGATGGCAAATCACTTTACTTGAATCCTTATGCTTGGAACAAATGTAAGTCAAATTTTCGAGATTCAACCCTTGTCGTTTCGATTCGCTTTTCCCAATATTTATGCCTATTTCTTAATTTGTATGTTGCAGTGGCAAATATACTGTTTCTTGATTCTCCCGCCGGTGTTGGTTTTTCTTATTGTAATAAAACAGCAGATCTGTACACATTTGGTGACAAGAAAACAGGTAATTTAGTTTGTAATTACGTAGCACCGACACTGACATAGACATTGGAATCGACATATAGACGCTAATAAAATTTGAGATAATGCAACAATTGAATATGACTATGTGTATAAGTGTCGTGTCTGTGATGTATAAGTTTGTAATGATTTGGGATCTGGTTTTGTTTTGACTTTGCAGCTGAGGATGCATATATTTTTCTTGTAAATTGGTTTGAAAGATTTCCTCAGTATAAACATAGAGATTTCTACATTGCTGGAGAAAGTTATGCAGGTGAATCTATGTTTGATAATTGATTCCTCGGTTTTCGACTTTGGTGCGTTGTACCATGAAGAATTATTCAATTTGTTAAAAGTTATATGATTTTCAGGTCATTATGTTCCTCAATTGGCTCAACTTGTTTACCAGAGAAATAAGGGAATCAATAATCCAGTTATGAATTTTAAGGGAATTATGGTAAGATTGTTAGGATCTCATGTTTCGGTTTAAGAAGAAAACTTTATAGTAAATGCTTAACACAATTCTATGATTGTTGGCACAGGTTGGAAATGGTGTTACTGACGATTATCATGATTATATCGGAACATTTGAGTACTGGTGGACACATGGTTTGATTTCCGATTCCACATATAAAATTCTAAGAGTTGCATGTGACTTTGGATCGTCTCAGCATCCATCCGTGCAATGTATGCAGGCTCTTAGACTCGCAGTTGCTGAGCAAGGAAACATTGATCCATATAGCATTTATACACCGCCTTGTAACAATACGGCGTCGCTTAAACGCAGCTTGAAGGGTCGTTATGTAAGCCTCTATACGCTATCAACCCATTGAATTGGTTTATCTATTGCGAATGCATACATTCAAATTGTGCTTAATTCATTTTGATCTTCTAAAACGAAACAGCCATGGATGTCAAGAGCATATGATCCGTGTACTGAAAGGTATTCTGATTTGTATTTCAATCGTCCAGATGTTCAGAAGGCACTTCATGCCAATGTAACAGGGATTCCATATATATGGAAAACTTGCAGGTATATGCTTTTTAACATGTTCTATCGAGGTCTATGATTCTATCAAAATTTCGATTTTAAAATGTTATGATTTTGTTTCTTAACAGTGATATTGTTGGGAATTATTGGACTGATTCGCCGTTGTCTATGCTTCCTATATATCATGAACTTATCAATGCTAGTCTACGGATATGGGTATTCAGGTACCGAACATGTATATTTGTGGTTCAAAGTTTAAAATCAAATCGTTTACAAATGAAACCGTATTCTGTAATCTAGAATTAGAACTCTTCTTAACTCTCGTATTTTGGCTGCAGTGGAGACACTGATTCTGTAGTTCCACTAACCGCCACTCGATATTCTATTGACGCATTGAAGCTTCCAACCATCGTCAATTGGTATCCTTGGTATGACAGCGGCAAGGTTAGTGGATGGAGCCAAGTTTATAAAGGGCTCACATTCGTGACAGTAAGAGGCGCTGGACACGAGGTTCCTCTTCATAAACCACGCCAAGCGTTTATTCTTTTTAGATCATTCTTGGAGAACAAGTACATGCCATCATCAAGTTAAACAGATGCATTTGTTCTTCACTTCAAGTATAGAACCGAAAAAAGTACCTTACATTCTTAAGAATAACTTCAATATTCATATCATATATACGGAACAGCAGGCTGAGACAGAATAAGGAATGCATTCCTCATGAGTTCCATCTTGAATCTCTGCCTGGAAATTAAAGTTGATAAATGTACCAATAGCAATAGGTGCTCTTCTGTTTTTATTTGTTAATGAAACTGTGATTATTTTTATCAAAGTGTTATTCTTTATATAGTTCAATTGCTTTATGTCTTTCTCTCTATGAGAGATTAATATGATATTAGTAGAAATCTATGAACTCTTCTTCTCCTACAAAATCATTCAATTTCTCAAAATCGTTATTGACATAAAACTCAGATCCATCAATCACATTGCGTATTGGCAAATAAATAACGTGATTTATTTTAGTCTTTGAGAAAAAACTGCGGAATGTCCAACAATTCGTGCCAAAATTTATAGTGTACACTATTTTATAGTGAAGATTTATTCTACTCATTGATTCGTATTCATATTTGAATTTCTTTGCAAATTCTTCTTCAATCAACACCATGCCACAACAAAATGTCCATGCTTCAGCTCACATCTCTAATGGTGATATTGGTTCAGTTTACTATGTTCCCCCAAGCGAAGGTCCAAAGCAGTGTTTTAAAAACCGGACCGGCCGGTCGGACCGGAAACCGACCAGGTAACCGGTCTGATTCAATAGCTAGATCAGGAATGTCATTGAACCGGTGTGAACCGGTCAAAACCGGTGTAAACTGCTAAAGCCGGGAAAATCAACGGTTTTTAAAAACCGGTGATTTTTTTTTTTATTTTAAAAACTTAAAACAACATCGTTTTGACTATTTTAATTAAAAATTAAAATAAAAAATAAAATAAAAAAATTGTTGCAGATGCGGTTGCTTTTGATATTGACGGAGATCCCATCATTAAGATTAAATTAGTAGACAATGAAATTATTTTCTTATAAATTATTCAATTAGATTATGTTGCGATTCAACTTTTGTTTGCAATTATATTTTATAATTATGTACTATTTTATTGTGTGTGATACTTAAGTGTAAAATTTGAACTTAAATTATGAATTTGTGAATTTTTTTATAATATGATATTTTCAAAAAATTTAAGTGCTAGTTATATTTTGTAGAGACTGAATCATCCGGTTCGACATATTTTATACCTATATAATTTTGTTATAACGACTGGTCTATTCAACCGAGTTATCCGATTTAACCCGGTTTAGTCATGCAGTTCGACCAGTGACCAAATTGTTCGACCAATAAACCAGTGATCCAGTACTCTCACCGGTTTGATGTTCGGTCCGATTTTTAAAACACTGGTCCAAAGTCTCTTAGTATTACACCACCTCATTGAATGGTTTCAATTATCTTTCTTAGTCTCGCTCAATGCAACGAGCTCTTGGCGCCAAAAACACATTAGCTTTCATTGATGGATCCATTATTGTCCCTGATCTCGGTAATCTCAAAGAGGTGCATGGGAACAATGTAACTATCTTGTTCATTCATGGTTTTTGAACTATGTTAATGCACCAATAGCTCAAACAATTGTGTTCTTGGAAAATGTTCTTTGAAATGTTTTGCCAAAGCTGATCAAATATGTGTCTCAAATCTTCTTTGCCAAAGCCTTTGCCTTCAATGAATAAGATCTATTATATGGTTATTCAAGAAGAAAGTAATAATGTAGCTTTACTTTCTAAAACTAATAACAATTTTGTTCTTGGAGAGTCAAATTCACTCATCAATGCTTATGGTTTAAGGAAATCGCAAGATCGCGCTAGATGATTTGCATCATTTAATGGCTCTGACAACCTTAAGAAATACAATAGAATATGCATATATTGTAATAGACCAATACCATATGTATTTGTTACATAAAACATGTTTTTCATCTTAATTTTGGTATAAAAAACAAGTATCTGCTAATGTATCTAGTGCTGTTAATGGTGATGCACAGCAAAAGGTTAACAATGGAGAAAAAAGTTCATCTGGTAACCAAGTTGGTATAACTTAAGATCAATACACTTGATTGATTAACTTGTTACAATAAACAAATTTGATGTCTCATGCACATGTATATGATCCCACTCCTAGTTCAAATTACATTTCCACATCATCCACTCAATTTGATAAGCAATCAAATGAGGTCTCAATAAAACAAGTGTGTCAATAATATCATGTTCAATTAACACCAAAGCTTATTTTTGGATTATTGATTTAGATGTATGCTTATTTTTGCATTAGTTTAGTTCATATTACAAGATTAGGTTTGTCAATGTATGTCTTCCTAATGGTTCTATTGTTGTACATGAATATGCTGGCACCGTTAATTTTTCACCTCATCTCTCTTTAATAAATGTACTATATACTCTTGATTTCTCTTTAAATGTCATGTCACTATCTAAGTTGTGTAGCTCTCTTAATTGTGTTTTTCAGTTTATCAATTATTGATATCCATTTAACAATCTCTCACGTCTTGCGCCAGATCAACTAGTGACGGTTCTAACCGTCACTCATATATAAATGTGGCTGTGATCACATTGAGGCATGATTCATTCACACACTTGAAAGTTTTACATCTCTTTACTTACTTGAACATTGAAGTGGTAATTTTGTATCAACCATATAATACATCAATAATCTTGTTCATATACTCCATCAACCATATAATACATCAATAATCTTGTTTCTATACTTCACAATAAAATAACATTGTTGAACGTAAGCACATTCATATAATTGAAACATTGTTTACTTTTTTTTATCCATGCTAATTTAAAACATATTTGGAATTGGACTGAGTACTTAAAAAATATTAGTACAAAATATATTTTTAGATATTTTAAACTCACTTTCACAAAATATATATTTTTGATTCTCTACTCTCTATTTATCTTTCTTTTATATTATAATAATAATAATAATAATAATAATAATAATAATAATAATAAGAGTTAAAAGGTAGTGTACTGACAGTGTAAAATAATTTTACACAGGCATCTAATAGAAAGCTATCAATTAGCCATGTCATTAATTTTACACTGTCAGTGCATCACCCATTTTCTCTAATAATAATAATAATAATAATAATTATAATTAATTTTTATTTATAAAATAATTTTGTTACATACATTTAATTAAATCAGATCTTACCTTAATCTTTTAAATCAGATCTTTCCTTAATCTTTTAAATCAAATCTTTTAAATCAGATTTTGTATATATCAAAATATAATGGTGTTCGTGGGTTAAATTCTATTGTCACTACCTTCAGCTATTCTGTTGAAGGTCGAATCGAAAGGGGCGATGATTATAATGAGAGAGACCTTTAGTAGGAAATACCAATTCCATCTCAAAATCAAGAAAAGAAGAAGAAAACAAAAACTAGTAGGTCTGAATTTGAAGGTGCCGCCATCCCTTTTCATCGACGGGGTTTGGCTTTGGTATCTCAGATTCTGCCGCCTTCTTCTTTCTCCTCTTCATCTTTCCGTCCCTTCAAATTGAATTGGGTTTTTTTTCCTACTGTGAAAGATCTTTCATAATTTACACTTGATATGAGCCTTGAAATTTTTCATATTCTTTACGAATTCTTGATTTTTATGAAATTTGTTTTTTCTTTACAATTGGGTTTTTTCTTTACGAATGTTGATTTTAATGAAATTTGTTTTTCTATCGGTCTTGATTCGAAATTATGCATTGACGGATAAATATGTGTGCCGGGTAATGGTATTGGTGGGCTATCGGTAGTTGGCCGTTAAATGTGTGTACCTGATAACGGTATTGGTGGGCTATCGGTCTTGATTCGAAACTATGTGTTGGCTGATAAATGTGTGTACCTAGTATCGGTAGTTGGCGGGAAAATGTGTGTAAAACTATGTCTTGGTGGATAAATGTGTGTACAACTATGCGTTGGCGGATAAATGTGTGTACCCGATACTGGTATTGGTGGGCTATCGGTCTTGATTCAAAACTATGCTTTGGCGGATAAATGTGCGTCCTTGGTATTGGTGGGCTATCGGTCTTGATTCGAAACTATGTGTTGGCGGATAAATGTTTGTACCTGGTATTGGTGTGCTATCGGTCTTGATTCGAAACTATGTGTTGGCGGATAAATGTGTGTACCTAGTATTGGTGTTGGTGGGCTATCGGTCTTGATTCGAAACTATATGTTGGCAGATAAATGAGGGTACCTGGTATTGGTATTGGTTGTCTATCGATCTTGATTCGAAACTATGTGATAGCAAATGAGTTGGTATCTCATATTCTGCCGTCTTCTTTTTCCTCTTCATCTTTCCGTCCCTTCAAATTGAATTGGGTTTATTTCCTACTGCGATAATCTTTTCAAGTTTACACTTGATATGAGCCCCGAAACTTTTCATTTTCTTTATGAATTTTTGATTTTTATGAAATTTGTTTCTTTTAGATCTTTTGACGTTTTTTTCGCACTTATTTGATTTTTTGATGGGAAACAGTAGCATGTTGTTTTCTCGTTAAAGAATCCGTGCGTATATAAAAAGCTTGATTATAGCAACTGCTTGTTTCTGATAAACATGTTTTCAGAAATTTGGTAGTTTTGTTGTAATTGAGCAGCGGCCAGACAACCGTAGGGATGGAATCCACAGATGCTGAGTTTATTTGTCTCATCATTTTACTAATTCCATCTCACATTTTCTTATGCTCAGCTTAAATTCAGTAATAAAGAAATTTAAGTACGTACATATATTAGATTGATATATGAAAAAACCACAATTTCACTCAAAATTGAATAATCATAAAAATGAAGTACCATAACTATAGTACATGGCATTCGATAAATTTGTGTAACTGATATTGGAATAGGGGGCGATCGATCTTGATTCGAAACTATGCGTTGGCGGGATAAATGTGTGTAAAACCATGCGTTGACGGATAAATGTGTGTAAAACTATTTGTTGGCGGATTAATGTGTGTACTTGGTATTGATATTGGTGGGCTATCGGTCTTGATTCGAAACTATGCGGTTGTGGGATAAATGTGTGTAAAACTATGCCTTGGCGGATAAATGTGTGTAAAACTATGCGTTGGCGGATAAATGTGTGTACCTGGTACTGGTATTGGTGGGCTATCGGTCTTGATTCAAAACTATGCTTTGGCGGATAAATGTGTGTCCCTGGTATTGGTGGGCTATCGGTCTTTATTCGAAACTATGTGTTGGCGGATAAATGTTTGTACCTGGTATTGGTGTGCTATCGGTCTTGATTCGAAACTATGTGTTGGTGGATAAATGTGTGTACCTAGTATTGGTATTGGTGGGCTATCGGTCTTGATTCGAAACTATGTGTTGGCTGATAAATGAGGGTACCTGGTATTGGAATTGGCCGTCTATCGATCTTGATTCGAAACTATGCGTTGGAGGATAAATGTGTGTACTTGGTATTGGTATTGGGGGGTTATCGGTCTTGGTTCGAAACTATGCGTTGGCGGGTGTGGTATATTGGAAATCATATCTCACCATTTTTATGGTGTCCTATTTTTTTAGGCATATGGTATATTGTTGGCAGTTGGCTCGGAATTTCAATGATATTTCAAAAGAGAGTAGTTGGTATACTTGAAATCATATCTCACCTTTTTTTATGGTGTCCTATTTTTTCATGCATATGGTATATTGTTGGTAGTTGGCTCGGAATTTCCAAGATATTTCAAAGAGAGTAGTTGGTTTACTGGAAATCATATCTCACCTTTTTTATGGTGTCCAGTTTTTTTCATGCATATGGTATTTGGTTAATTGGCTCGGAATTTCCACGATATTTCAAAGTGAGTAGTGGTATATTTGAAATCATATCTTACCTTTTTTATGGTATCCTATTTTTTCACGCGTATGGTATATTGTTAGTAATTGGCTCGGAGTTTCCACGACGAAAAAGTATTCAAACAACAAATATGTCATAGAGGAGCAAATGCTCTTGAATTGGATAAATTACACATTTAATTGGTTAGTAGGATGTGTGGCTCAATGTTTCATGTGCCCGAAAATTATGCTTTGGGTGTAATGACTGAAGTGGAGCTCAAGGAGGTGTAGGTTTGGTGTTCCTAGTCGTATATTTGGAGCTATCTTTGCAGGGTGTGGATCAACTGCTGACTGACTGTTTTATAATAATGTTTTCACATTTCATTTTTTTCCAGAATTGGATCAAATGCTGACTGACTGTTTCACAGTAATGTTTTCACATTTCATTTTGTTTCACAGTAATAGTGTTGATTGAGCTATATGCTGGAACCAGTTTGTTTGGCATGGATATTGGTAGAGTCATCAGATAAGCCTAGACATTTGATCTTTTGCAGCTGATGGGATCTATGGGTACTTTAATTTGGTCGGATAGTGGATGAACTTTGCTTTATGGATCAGAAAATCGGTAGTTGACTCTCGCTGTGTTAGAGCATCCAGACAGCATTGTGCAGTGATTTTAGTCCCGTGTGGTAATGGTGATTTAACCTGACTGGAGCAACTTTGCTTTGAAGCAAAACTGTCCTACGCAGGCTCGCATTGTGGTTTTTGTTCAACTGTGTACTTGTCAATAACTTGGGATGATTTTGGTGTTACAGTGGGAAAGCTTGTCACATTTGGAGCAATTTACTGCTAGAATCGATAACGGCAGAGTACTTTCTAGGATAGTCAGCATAATTTGGTTCACTTCCCTGGAATCCTAAAGAATTAAAGTGATCTCTTCTACAGAAAGATGTTACACAGCAGTTTTGGAACTGCTATTATTGTCGAGCTGGATATAACTAAAGATAAAGGTATTGTTTATTTCCACTTTTCCAATCAGAGGCTGGATGGTCAAGAACATTAAGGAAATTGTGTGAGCTGTGTTGGTCTTGGAATATCAGTCCTGGAACATTATGCCGATCACCATTGAAAATCTGAGAATAAAATATTTTCCTAGCTCGTTGACGAAGAATGCCTTCACGTGGTTTACCACTCTTCCCCCAAATTCCATCTTCAACTGAAATCAATTGGAGAAAGTATTCCACAAACAGTTCTATATGGGACAGTCGAACGTTACTCTCAAAGAATTGGCCAGTGTGAGGCGACAGGTGGCTGAAAATATTGATGATTACCTAAATAGGTTTAGAACTTTGAAATCATGGTGTTTCACCAAGTGCCAGAGCACAAGTTAGTCAAACTGGCAGCAGGGGATCTTGATTATTCCATTAGGAAGAAATCGGATATCCAATACCTAATGTACATGGCCCAATTGGCCGACAAAGTTCCACAAATCGAACAATTAAAGGCTTAGAAGGTCAAGACGGCAAAGTTTGATAAAAAGAAAGTAGCTTATGGCGAGATAGACGAAGCAGAAAATCCTTTTCACTCAGATTATGAGTATGTCGAAGATGGCTGATGTCAAAACCATACCGGAACCTATGGAAGAGGAGGCTCGGAGGCAAGATAAACTCGTGTCCAATTTGACAAACATTATTCAAGTGAAAAACAAGCACTTATATGAGATTGAAGCAAGATACACCGAGACTACGGAAAATGTGAATTCTGCTATGACAGAAAACGATTTACTCATTCAATCTTATAATAAAGGTAGATTGATTGAGCTTGAGTTACTTTTCACTAATTTGGATCTGGACTTATATGTGTTATGGTTGTGGGTGTTTAGTTTTTTGTGTTTCTAATTTGCAACTTGTGCTTTGGTTACACATACAACTGCCAGTTTCTGGAAATAGCCAAATATTTCTAGAATCATTGCAATGATTGCACCATAAAATATGGCATAGTTTAATTGAATTGATTTCGGACGAATATTATACTTGAACTTTATTTTACAATTGTAAGAATTGATTATTAATTCTAAATTTCATGATCTTTGAATTTAGAGATGAAGAAAATACAGGCAAGTGCTAAGGATCACTTCCAAAGGATTTTTAATGATCGCGAAAAGCTTAAATCGCAACTGGAATCTCAGAAAAGTGGGCTTGAATTGCGGAGAATTGCTTTGGAAAAACGTGAAGCACATAATGAAAGTGAAAGAAAAAAGTTGACACCGAGCCAATCCTTTAAGCTATGAAGCAAAGATATAATGAGGAGGAAGCCGAAGACAAAGCTACAGAACTATGTTCATTGTGGGAAGAGTATCTAAACGACCCATATTGGCATCCGTTCAAAGTTGTCATGATTGACGGGAAAGAAAGAGTATGTTTCTTTCTTCTTCTTCTCTTCGAATGAAGAAGTGAGGGTCCTAAAACAACCCACCAGATCAAAAAGCAGCAAGATGTTACTTTCTATGAGTAAGAGCATTTTGGTAAGATTTTAGTGTGTGTTGAATAAACCGTAGTTAGCTATATCGATCAAATTAAGTAGTGTATGTTGATTTTTAAGTCATCTTTTAGCCTTCACGCCAAGTCATTGTTATACTATTAAGAAAAAAATTTGGTAGTGAATCTCTGAATTTGTCAAAATTGTTTAATTAGTGAATCTCTTGATCTTTCAGCGCATGAAGCTTACGCGTCACCCCGTGTCAAGGTCACTGCCAAACCCATTCTATATGTCAGGCTGGCACTCTAATATGTTTTAGTTCGGTTTGGATCAGTGGCCCCTATTAGGGATGTTGCTTTTGTTTTGTGTTTTGTTATTTCACCTTTCATTTTTTGACGCTGTTATATTCAATTTATGTCTAAGATGTGTTCATAATCCCTAGGGAATGAGACTAACAAGTATGGAGCTATTGTTAGTAGTCTCATTTTCTCTGTTATCTCGGGTTATCTTTATAACATTCAAGATACTCAAGGATTAAAACTGTTTAAATTGGCCAGTTGCGTTGAATGAGAGCAAATAGACTGTTAATTAATCTCTATATTACAATCCATGAGTCTTTTCTCTTGTATACAACTTGCTATAATATTTGGAAAAAATAACAAAATGTATATTCTAGTGATATTCAACACCTCTATGATGTTATTTATAATTTGGTCACCCTTTTGATGACAGATGATAACATCATATTTTATGTTAATCGAACAGGTTTCAGTTTCTTGTTACTAATGATGATTCAAAGAATATGATTGAGAAATTAGATAGTGTCGACATAATTTATGTCTTTTTGGCCTTCATAAGAATTATGAGTTAGATCGAAGTGATATCCTTTTTTGAGCTTGAGTTTCAACCAACCTCACACGTATTATTCTTTTGCTTTTGAGATGTGTAGCTTAGAGTCTCAAGATGCTTTGATAACTGGGGTTCAAGAAATAAAACAAGAAGTTTATAATCACTTCTCAAAAGCGTTCAGAGGCAAAGCGGTGAATAGACCAGTTCTAAATGAGTTTGAGTTTAGAAAGATCAAAGCGGAGGATAATATTGTGCTTACAAGGGAATTCTTAGAGGAAGAGATTCGAAGGACATTTTGGGATTGTGACAGGTGGAAGAGTTCAGGTCCAGAGGTTCAGATGATGTATCGTTTGGATTTATTGAAGAGTTCTGGGAGGTGATTAAAAGTAACTTCATTAGATTAATTGGAGAGTTTCATATGAATGGGAGGATAGTTCGTGGTGCGAATAGCTCATTCATAACCTTAATTCTAAATTCTGTTAATCCGGTAAAGTGTAATGAGTTCCAACCTATATCTCTAATTGGTTGTATGTATAAAGTGTTAGCAAAATTGCTTGCAAACAAACTAAAAAAGGTGTTACATAAGGTGATTTCGGAAGCACAGTTTGCTTTTATTGAGAGAAGGCAGATGCTAGATTGCATTCTCATAGCAAATGAGTTGGTAGACAATGCTAAGCGTAGGAAAAAATAAGCTCTAATTTTTAAAGTCGATTTTGAGAAAGCATTCGACTTGGTGGACTGGAAATATCTAGATTATATGATGATGAGAATTTGATTTAATGATAAATGGAGGGGATGGATTGCAGAGTGTCTACAATCAACGACGATTGCGGTGTTGGTAAATGGGAGACAGGAGACCAACTAAAGAATTTCTAGTCGGGATAGGTCTTAGGCAAGGGGACCCGTTGTCTCTGTTTTTGTTTCTGATAGCGGCAGAGGGTCTGAATCTAATGATGTCCAGAAGTTTAAAAAAGAACCTTTTTTGACGGATATCAGTTTAGAAATGGCGAGGTGAAGATTTCACAGATTCAATACGCAGATGACACAATTATAGTATGTGAGAAAAGCTGGAAAATATCTTGGCAGTTAAGGCAATCTTGCAGTTATTTGAATTGGTGTCTGGGTTAAACCAATCTTGGAAACCTGTGGTGGAAACAGTTAGAAATAGGTTGTAAAGTGGGGGAGTAAACTTTTAGTATTTCGGAGGGAACGAGAGTGGGAACCTGTGGTGGAAACAGTTAGAAATAGGTTGTCTTCATGGAACAACAAACATATTTCAGTGGGTGGCCGTATCTACTGAAAGTTGTCCTGTATGCCTTACCGGTCTACTATGTTTCTTTCTTCAAAGCTCCGACATGTATTATCGCTATGCTAGAATCTACTTTTAAAAATTTTCTGTGGGGTGGAGGGATAGAAAGTAGAAAAAGTGAATTGGGTTAAGTGGGAGACGGTGTGTCGTGCGAAGGAAGAAGGGGTTTGGGGATAAAAGACCTAAAGAGCTTTAATTTGGCCTTGATTGGGAAGTAGAGATGGAGGCTTTTAATCGAAAAAAGAGAGGTTGTGGGCCAAAGTTTTTATTCGTAAGTACGGTCGAAATGGTTATGGAGGATAAAGGGTAGACAAATTTAGCTCCTTGTGGTGGAGGGATGCATTGGTTTGAGGATAATTTGTTTAGAGAAATTGGTGATGGATAAGAAACTCTATTTTAGAAGGATATCGGGGTAGGGGAGAGAAGATTGAAGGATTTATACCCGGGTCTCTACAGATTAGCCGTAGAGAAGGATGCGACTGACTGTAAGAGAATCTATTGAGATAAGAGATGGGAGACATGTGTGGATTAATAGATGGCATGGAATGCTAGTTGAGGATAACAAGAAGTTAGAGGAAGAAATTATAGAAAAGGTGTAAAGAGTCAGAATGAGAGTTGACACGAAGGATAGATGGAGATGGTTCAAAAATGAGTATTCTGTAAAAGAAGCTTATGCAGTGATCATTGATGGTCGGGCAGCAGAATCTAATGAAGATAAGGTTTTTTCTGATGCTTGGTATAATTTGGTGCCGCTAAAAGTCTTCGCTTTTGTCTGGAGACTGTGGCACAACAAAGTCCCGACAAAGATAATTTGATCAAAATAGGCATCTTGGTTGAATCTCAAAATTCTTGCGTGTTTGGCTACGGAAGAGAGAGAGACAGAGAGAGAGAGAGAGAGACAGAGTGTTGAGCACTTGTTCTTCTAATGTCTGATAGATTTTGAGGCTTGGAGCGAGATCCTAAGATGGCTGAATTGTCACAGCGTGCTGCATAATTCCGCAGCTTCAAACTTTTTTCAGTTCAGATGGCTGTTTGCGGGGGGCAGTGTCATCATGGAGAGATATTTGGTAATTTGGTTTGCATTCATTTGGATTAAATGGAGGAGGTGGAATGTAAAAATCTTTAAGCAAGTGGAAAAAGATGATTTTGCTATTATTGATGAGGTGCAATTACTTCTTGGAGGTGGCTTAAAAGTAAAGTTAGTGAATTCAACTACTCTCGATCAATGGATATGAAATCCAAGGGAATGTCTAAGGTGTTAGTGGCGTTTGCGAGATTGGGTGGCGAGAAGGTGTTGCAGCTGTTTTGCTGAATCTGGGAGCTGTGCAGGCTCAAATTTAGCATAATTTTGATTTTGCAGGTTTGGAGAAAGTGTTGACTGTTGAGGCAGATGGTCCATCAGTTTTCTGTTTTACGTTCCGGTTGGATATTCGAGTAAGTAGCGGAGAATCTAGAGTTTCACTACAGTGATGTGATGGTTTTTGAGTTCGCAGGTCTGGTTGCTGTTTTAGTTTGAGTAGTGTATCTCTAAGGATTTGGTTGCACGGTGTGGTGTAGGTTGCTGTTAGGGAGAGGGTCTGGTTTCTTGCCTCAATTTTATTCTAGTGTTGCATTCTTATAGTTTTGGTCAGTTATTTTGGGTCTGTTTGTTAGTGGTAGGCTGAGTGCTTTATCTAGTATTGCGGCTTGTTTTTCTAGTGTGTTTATAGCTAAGTTTTGTATTTGGAATGTCTTGTTCCTTTTTAATTAGCAATAAAATGGTGTTTTGGTTTAAAAAAAAACGATATATGGTATCCAGGGACGGAACTATTTGACTCCAAAGGTGTACCTATGGCCCACGACAATTGCCATAATTTTAAAACCTAAATATTGCGGTTTTATATTAAGTAGAAAACATTAGTTTGCAAATGTTTACCGAGTTTGAATCTATGGGAGAGAGGATAGGCAATCCTATAGACCGAGGGAGGCTTGAGAATAAAAAATTTGAGGGTTTTTAAGGAAGTCCTCTTGGTTAAATGGGAGTAGAAGATCAAATTTGAGATGAGACAAGGGAAACAATTCATGGTGGTGGAAAGAGTAATCCATAACTTTTAGGCATTGGTGGCATGTATCTGCAGAACAATATTCTATTAAAACAGAGTTATCCGGCAAAGTTGTTAAAAAATAGGCCTCATTCTAATGGTCATTGAACAAAGTTTGAAATTATTTGGTTCCCAACAAAATATCATTGTAGGAGTTTAAAAAAAATAACAATAACGTCATGATTCAGTAATAAAGAAATAAAAATACATACATATATTGGATTGATATATGAAAAAATTATAAATTGAAGTCAAAATTGAATAATCAGAAAAACTAAGTACCACAACTATAGTTCATGGTATCCCATAAATGTGTGTACCGGTATTAGTATTGGTGGGATATTGGTCTCGATTTGAAACTATGCGTTGGCGGATAAATGTGTGTACCTGGTATTGGTATTGGTGGGCTATCGGTCTTGATTCGAAACTATGCGTTGGCGGATATATGTGTGTACCTGGTATTGGTATTGGTAGGCTATCGGTCTTGATTTGAAATTATGCGTTGGCGGATAAATGTGTGTACCTGATATTGGTATTGGTGGGCTATCGGTCTTGATTCGAAACTATGCGTTGGAGGATAAATGTGTGTACCTGGTATTGGTATTGGTGGACTATCGGTCTTGATTCGAAACTATGCGTTGGCGGATAAATGTGTGTATCTGGCATTGGTATTGGTGGGCTATCAGTCTTGATTCGAAACTATGTGTTGGCGGGTGTGGTATATTGGAAATCAAATCTCACCATTTTTATGGTGTCCTATTTTTTCATGCATATGGTATATTGTTAGTAATTGGCTCGGATTTTCCACGATATTTCAAAGAGAATAGTTGATATACTGGAAATCATATCTCGCTATTTTTATGGTGTCCTATTTTTTCATGCATATGGTATATTGTTAGTAATTGGCTCGGAATTTCTACGATATTTCAAAGAGAGTAGTTGGTATACTGGAAATCATATCTCACCATTTTTATGTCGTCCTATGTTTTCATGCATATGGTGTATTGTTAGAAATTGGCTCGGAATTTTCACGATGAAAAAGTATTCAAACAACAAGGATGTCTTAGAGGAGCAAATGCGAAATGGATAAATTTCACATCTAATTGGTTAGTAGGATGTGTGGCTCAATGTTACATGTGCCCGAAAATTATGCTTTGGGGGTAAAGACTGAAGTGGACTCCAAGGAGGTGTAGGTTTGGTGTTCCTGGCAGTATGTTTGGAGCTATCTTTTCAGGGTGGATCAACTGCTGACTGACTGTTTCATAATAATGTTTTCACATTTCATTTTGTTCCAGAATTTGGATTGTCATCAGCTATATGATGGAACCAGTTTGTTTGGTGTGGATATTGGTAGAGTCATCAGATAAGCCTAGACATTTGATCTTTTGTAGTTGATGGGATCTGTGGATACTTTAATTTGGTCGGATAGTGGATGAACTATGCTGTGTGGATCAGGCTGTTTTGATTGTGGTTGTAACTGGATCAGAAAATCAGCAGTTGACTCTCGCTGTATTAGAGCGTCCAGACAACATTGTGCAACGATTTTAGTCCTCTGCGGTACTAGTGGTATAAGCTGACTGGAACAATTTTGCTTTGAAGCAAAACTGTCCTCCGCAGGCTCGCATCGTGGTTTTTATGCAGGCTGTGTACTTGTCAATAGCTTGGCACATTTGGAGCGGTTCACCGCTAGAATCGTTAACAGCAGAGTATTTTTTAGGATAATCAGCATAATTTGGTTCACTTCCAAGGGATCCTAAAGCATTAAAGTGATCTCTTGTACAGAAATAATTTGACTGGAATGAGCAATATGTATTCAGTTGATAATTTCCAATCAGGCTTGGTTGATCAAGAGCACTAAGGAAATTGTGAGCTGTGTTGATCTTGGAATATCAGTCCCGGCACATTATGCCATTCACCTCCTATTAAGAGGTTTTCACATAAATAAACAATAATAAAATGGATGTTCCATGTAATAGAGACACACCCATGAAAATATGAAGTTTGTGCCATAAAAATTGCTATTCATGGAGTATCTTTAAATAATAATAATAATAATGACAATTAGCTATTTTTTAATGTCATATACTCATATTACATACATTCGTTGGAATTCTGTGTACACATTCCCAAGCAATTAACAGTTAATTCACCCAAACAGTTATTTTGGATGCTGCAGTGGCAAACATTCGGTTCCTTGAATCTCCTGCAGGTTTTGGTTTTTCTTACTGTAATAAAACAGAAGATATGCACACATTTGGCGACCAGAAAACAGGTAACGTAGTCTGTAACTACGAAGCACAAACAATGCGGCAAAGAGAATTTCCTGCTGGTTTTTCTTACTGTTCCTTGAATTTCCTGTTGGTGTTTGTTTTGTTTTAGCAATGAGAATTGACATGTTAATATGTATCTTAGATTTGAGTTTGCTACCTTTGCAGCGGAAGATGCATATATTTTTCTTGTTAATTGGTTTGAAAGATTTCCTCAATATAAGCATAGAGAATTCTACAAGGTCGGTGAAAGTTATGCAGGTGAATCCATATTTGATAGTTGATATATAAACTTATCAATGGAATGAATTGTTGATTTTTTAAAAAAATTTAATGATTTTCAGGTCATTATGTTCCTCAACTGGCTCAAATCGTTCACCTGCGAAATAAGGGAATCATTTATCTAATTATAAATTTTAAGGGATTTACGGTAAGATTGTTAGGTTCATGTTTTCATAATCTCTTATGTTAACACTAGAGGTGTTGGCTCAGAGCTTGGTTTTGTAACTTTAATGTACTGAGTTCAAATATTCTATGATTGTTGTATGATTGTTGTCACAGGTTGGAAATGGCGTGACTGATGATTATCATGATTACGTTGGTACATTCGAGTACTGGTGGACACATGGTTTGATTTCAGATTCCGCATATAAGATGCTAAGAACTGCCTGTGATTTGGTGTCCTCTCAGCATCCATCAGCACAATGTTTGCATGCTCTTACAGTTGCACAAGCTGAGCAAGGAGAAATTGATGGATATAACATTAATACACCACCTTGTAACGATACATCATCATTGCTTAGACGCGGCTTGAACGGTCGTTATGTAAGCTTAATATGCTTTCAATTCATTCACCTTTACTTATAAAAACACAAGTTTTTTATGATTACTTTTACTTGTTTTATTTTCGCCTCGTTACAGCCATGGATGTATAAAGCATATGATCCATGTACTGAAAGGTATTCGGATGTGTATTTCAATCGTCCAGAAGTTCAGAAGGCCTTTCATGCCAATGTAACAGGAATTTCTTATGCATAGAAGGCATGCGGTAAAGTTCCTTGGAATTATTGGTCTGATTCTCCATTGTCTATGCTTCCTATATATCAAGAACTTATTAACGACGGTCTCCGAATATGGGTATACAGGTACACCTTAACAAGATATTTTTCGGGTAATTTGTCATATTCTGCAATCTAGAACTCTTGTATATTAACTTTGGAATTTTGGGGTGCAGTGGAGACACTGATGCTGTACTTCCACTCACTGCAACTCGATATTCTATTGCTGCTTTGAAGCTGCCAACCATCATCAATTGGTACCCTTGGTATGATAATGGCCAGGTTTGTGGATGGAGCCAAGTTTTTAAAGGACTCACATTCGTGACAGTAAGAGGTGCTGGACACGAGGTTCCTCTTCATAAGCCTCGCGAGGCGTTTATTCTCTTTAGATCATTCCTGGAGAACAAGCATATGCCATCATCAAGTTAAACAGATGCATTTGTTCTTCACTTCAAGTATAGAACCGAAAAAAGAACCTTAGGTTCTTAAGAATAACTTCAATATTCATATATACGGAACAGCAGGCTGAGACAGAATAAGGAATGCATTCCTCATGAGTTCCATCTTGAATCTCTCTGCCTGGAAATTAAAGTTGATAAATGTCCCAATAGCAATAGTCGCTTTACTGTTTTAATTTGTTACTGAAACTGTGATTATTTTTATCAAAGTGTTATTCTTTATATACTTCAATTGCTTTATATCTTTTTCTCTACTAAGAGATTAATATGCTATCACTAGAAAACTATGAACTCTTTCTTCTCCAACAAAATCATTCAATTTCTCAAAATCGTTGTTGTCTTAAAACTCAAATCTATCAATCACATTATGTATTTAGTCTTTGAGAAAAAACAGTGGAATGTCCAACCATTCGTACCAAAATTTAGTGTACACTATTTTATAGTGAAGATTTATTCTACTCATTGATTTGTATTCTTATTTGAATTTCTTTGCAAAATCTTCTTCAATCAACACCATGCCACAACAAAATGTCCATGCTTCAGCTCACATCTCTAATGGTGATATTGGTTCAGTTTACTATGTTCAGCTGAGCGAAGGTCCAAAGTTTCTTAGTATTACACCTCATTGAATGGTTTCAATTATCTTTCATGGTCTCGCTCAATGCAACGAGCTCTTGCCGCCAAAAACATATTAGCTTTCATTGATGGATCCATTATTGTCCCGATCTCGGTGATCTCAAAGAGGTGCATGGGAACAATGCAACTATCTTGTTCATTCATGGTTTTTGAACTATGTTAATGCACCATTAGCTCAAACAATTGTGTTCTTGGAAAATGTTCTTTGAAATGTTTGCCAAAGCTGATCAAATATGTGTCTCAAGTCTTCTTTGGCAAAGCCTTTGCCTTCAATGAATAAGATCTATTATATGGTTATCCAAGAAGAAAGTAATAATGTAGCTTTACTTTCTAAAACTAATAACAATGTTGTTCTTGAAGAGTCAAATTCACTCATTAATGCTTATGGTTCAAGTAAATCGCAAGATCGAGATAGATAATTTGCATCATTTAATGGCTCTAACAACCATAAGAAAGACAATAGAATATGCATATAGTGTAATAGACCAGGTTATACCATATGTATTTGTTACATAAAATAAAACACGTTTTTCATCTTAATTTTGGTAAAAAAATAAGTATCTGCTAATGCATTTAGTGCTGTTAATGGTGATGCACAACAACAGGTTAACAATGGAGAAGAAAGTTTATCTGCTAACCAAATTGGTATAACTTAAGAGCAATACGCTCGATTGATTAACTTATGCATATGTATATGATCCTACTCCTAGTTCAAATTACATTTCCATATCATCCACTTAATTTGATCAGCAATCAAATGAGGTCTCAATAAAACAAGTGGTTCTATTGTTGTACATGAATATGCTGGCACTGTTAATTTTTCACCTCATCTCTCTTTAATAAATGTACTATATACTCCTGATTTCTCTTTAAATATCATGTCACCATCTAAGTTGCGAAGCTCTGTAAATTGTGTTTTTCAGTTTCTCAATCGTTAATATCCATTTAACTATCTCTCACGTCTTGCGCCAGATCAACTTGTGACGGTTCTAACCTTCACTCATATATAACTGTGGCTGTGATCACACTGAGGCATGATTCATTCACACACTTGAAAGTTTTACATCTCTTTACTTACTTGAACATTGAAATGGTAATTTTCTATCAGTGTATGAGAAGACCTTTTACGATAGTCTTATTCAACTTATTATCATTTTTTATTCCATCACATAATATAAATAAAATATAAAATAAAGTGACATAGTGATTTGTGATATTTTTAAATAAGTAGATAATCATTACTTATCCTCCTCTATTCTGATTTCAAAACCAAATTTATTCAAAGTTGACTTGAGTCAAAGTAAACATACATGTTAGGTCGCATTAAAACTTATAGAAAAATTATTATTGCCTCGCATTAAAACTTATAGAAAATTTATTATTGCCCTAACTAACATTACCTTTAGTTTTGCAAAATTTATTGTTACATGCATTGACCACGAGGACTCATAGTACCCCTTTAGTTTTGCAAAATTTATTGTTGCATGCATTGACCATGAGGATTTCATAGTCTTAATTTAAAGCCTCAATGATGATGTTCTTAATCCTATATACTTTTCAAAAAGAAAAAGAAAAAGATCTTATCTTAGTCTCAAAGATGAAGACTTTGAGAAATCCCATTCCCATGTGTACCAACCACTCAACTAGCATGCTAATATACAATGCATAATTAACAACCAGAAAAAGCAAAGAAACTCTATTAAAAGCGAAAAGAGAAAATTCGATATTAAGTTTGTTGAGATGTCTGTAGAGAGTCTGAGCTAAACGTCCAAGATCCAAGATACACTGACATCAAATGTTCACCATAAATTTGATGCATTAGGTTTATGGACCATCTCTCAAATACATTAACATTTCTTTCATATTTAGTTAATATGAGATTTAACCACTCTTAATTAAATCTAATAACTTTTCTTACAAATCCTAGATCAGTCATATCACTACTAGTCTTGTAAAGTTGTATATACTAAATCTCGATGTCTAAAAAATTTCTTATAAGTGTGAGTAACTCACATCATTAGTCTTGAACTATATTATTATTAACATTTAACTCTCCCTTCTCTAACAAGCTAAACATGAACTTTTGTATGAGAGTCTAGAGAACATCTGGAGGCAGGACCGGTTCAACCCAGTATATTTTAAAAAGTTTATAGAGTGAGAGCGAGATTTGATATCAATAGTTTTATCTATATCTAAATTTTGCTCTCACTTCTTAAAATTTTCCTCACAAGTGTGAGTCATTTACATCAATAGGCTTGATCTATACTAGAATCTCACTCTCCTTTCATGTTATATATTTATAATTAAATTGAATTTTTAAAGCACTTTTTAACGCAAAATTTTGATGCCAAAAACCCTAGCTTGGGTTGCTTGACACTGTGGTCGGGCCTGCCTGGAGCATCAATGAGTTAAATGTACATGCCCCTAAGAGATGTGGCTTATATACTTAATGTCTTAAGATTTTGGATGAATATCGAAGTCTCTTAAAAGTCCTAGACATTAGGTCCATTGACGCGTGTAAACTCCCCAAAATAGTTGATCCATATGTTTACGGAGTACAACATTGAAATGAATACATTAGAGATTGACACTTGTTGGAGACGAACAATACATAGATAGTGGTGCTAACTAACATCCAATTATAACAAACATTGCGCTTTATTTATTATAAATACCACAGTTTTAGTTATTACACTTCCTCACTCTTTGTCTCTTAGTCTCTTTCTGCTTTGGCTTAAATTCTCTGCATGAATTAGTAGAATTAGATTAAAGCATATGTATTTCAGTAGAATAATGAGTTATTATTATTCCATATTCTGTGTTGTTTTGTTTCTATCCAATGGAATTTCTTTGGCTTCTTCAATTGAAGATCAAAAGAGAGATAAGATAAGTAGATTACCAGGGCAACCAGAGAATGTTGGATTTGAACAGTATTCAGGTTATGTGACTGTGAATGAACAGAATGGAAGAGCACTGTTTTACTGGTTGACTGAAGCACCACTGAGCCGTGAACCGAATTCAAGGCCACTGGTTTTGTGGCTTAATGGTGGTCCTGGCTGTTCTTCTATTGCGTACGGTGCTTCTGAGGAAATTGGCCCTTTTCATATTAAGTCTGATGGCAAATCACTTTACTTGAATCCTTATGCTTGGAACAATTGTAAGTCAAACTATTATATAATAAGATTCAAGCCTTGTCGTTTCGATTTCGTGATAAGAAAATGATATTTATTATTTTGGATGCTGCAGTGGCAAACATTCTGTTCCTTGAGTCTCCTGCTGGTGTTGGTTTTTCTTACTGTAATAAAACAGAAGATATGCACACATTTGGCGACCAGAAAACAGGTAATGTAGTCTATGAAGCACAAACAATGCGGCAAACATACTGTTCCTTGAATCTCCTGCTGGTGTTTTGTTTTGTTTTGTTTTAGCAATGAGAATTGACATGTTAATATGTATCTTAGATTTGAGTTTGATACCTTTGCAGCGGAAGATGCATATATTTTTCTTGTTAATTGGTTTGAAAGGTTTCCTCAATATAAGCATAGAGAATTCTACATGGTCGGCGAAAGTTATGCAGGTGATTATAAACTTATCAATGGAATGAATGGTTTGGACTATGAAGAATTATTCATATATTTTCTTAAAAAATTAAATGATTTTCAGGTCATTATGTTCCTCAACTGGCTCAAATCGTTCACCAGCGAAACAAGGGAATCATTTATCCAATTATAAATTTTAAGGGATTTATGGTAAGATTGTTAGGTTCATGTTTTCATAGTAGTGTCACTTTAATTAATATTCTATGATTGTTGTCACAGGTTGGAAATGGCGTGACTGATGATTATCATGATTACGTTGGTACATTCGAGTACTGGTGGACACATGGTTTGATTTCAGATTCCACGTATAAGATGCTAAGAACTGCCTGTGATTTGGGGTCCTTGCAGCATCCATCAGCACAATGTTTGCATGCTCTTACAGTGGCACAATCTGAGCAAGGAGAAATTGATGGATATAGCATTAATACACCACCTTGTAACGAAACATCATCATCGCTTAGACGCGGCTTGAACGGTCGTTATGTAAGCTTAATATGCTTTCAATTCATTCACCTTTACTTATAAAAACACAACTTTTTTATGATTACTTTTACTTGTTTTCTTTTCCCCTCCTTACAGCCATGGATGTATAAAGCATATGATCCATGTACTGAAAGGTATTCGGATGTGTATTTCAATCGTCCAGAAGTTCAGAAGGCCTTTCATGCCAATGTAACAGGAATTTCTTATGCATGGAAGGCATGCAGTCATGTTCTTTGGAATTATTGGTCTGATTCTCCATTGTCTATGCTTCCTATATATCAAGAACTTATTAACGACGGTCTCCGAATATGGGTATACAGGTACACCTTAACTAGATATTTTTCGGGTAATTTGTCATATTCTGCAATATAGAACTCTTGTAAATTTACTTTGGAATATTTGGGTGCAGTGGAGACACTGATGCTGTACTTCCACTCACTGCAACTCGATATTCTATTGCTGCTTTGAAGCTACCAACCGTCATCAATTGGTATCCTTGGTATGATAATGGCCAGGTTTGTGGATGGAGCCAAGTTTATAAAGGACTCACATTCGTGACAGTAAGAGGCGCTGGACACGAGGTTCCTCTTCATAAGCCGCGCGAAGCGTTAATTCTTTTTAGATCATTCTTGGAGAACAAGCATATGCCATCATCAAGTTAAACAGATGCATTTGTTCTTCACTTCAATATACAGAACAGCAGGCTGAGACAGAATAAGGAATGCATTCCTCATGAGTTCCATCTTGAATCTCTGCCTGGAAACTAAAGTTGATAAGTGTACCAATAGCAATAGTTGCTATTCTGTTTTTATTTGTTACTGAAACTGTGATTATATTTATGAAAGTGCTATTTACTTTATATACTTCAATTGCTTTATATCTGTCTCTACTAAGAGATTAATATGATATCAGTAGAAAACTATGAACTCTTTCTTCTCCAACAAAATCGTTCAATTTCTCAAAATCGTTGTTGACATAAAACTCATATCTATCAATCACATTACATATTGGCAAATACATAAAACTCATATCTATCAATCACATTACGTATTGGCAAATACATAATGTGATTAATTTTAGTCTTTGAGAAAAAACAGCGGGATGTCCAACCATTCGTGCCAAGAAAATTTATACGTGTACACTATTTTTTTAGTGAAGATTTATTCTAATCTTTAAGAAAAGCAATGAAATCCAATTTAGTTCTTGGGATCCAATTACAGTTGGTACTTGGTATATCAGTTTGATGTCATGATCTCTGTAAAAGTTGATATCTCTAGTTGGCAAAAGCAAGACATGACAGGAGAAGAAAACGAGGTCGTCTTAAGGAACAAACAACCTTGATCTTCCAGAAAAAATAAGAGAGATAGCTTATGTCTAAAAAATACACAACCAAATTTCTAGCTACAAGAAAGTATGGCACAAATTTTGTCCGTGAGAACTGAAGGAAGGATACTTGATTCTCATGCAACCCACGATACCAGCGAAGGGTGGAAAACTGAACCCAGCTAGGAGGGCCCATACATATAATCAATGAAAAGTTTGAAGTAAGCGCATCCAGATTGAAAACTCTGTAAGGCAAGATACTCTCCCAAACTAGGAGTTTGATGAACCTTTTAATTATTACTTTTGTGATATGTCTTCAATTTCTGCATGATAAGAAGAACACTAAGCCTTTGTTTTTATTTTACTTGATTTGTTTTCAGTAATAAGAAGATCACTCTTTTCTTTAGACTTGAGTTTTTAAGGAGGCTCACAAAACTATTTTTTCTCTATGGTGTAATTTCGAAGGAAGTGTTATCAAATAAAGGCAACCAGAATGCAATCCTTTCTCGTGTGTATATATCATGTTGTTTTTTTATCAATGTAATAGAGAATCATTGATCTTACTCATTTCTTCAAACTCAAGTTTACAAGCTTCTTGAGTTTCTATTTCGTTCCGCAGGCTTCCACGTGTCCTTGAAAAACTGTCTGCCCTCATCCATTTAAAGCTTGTCACAATTGTGCTTCAGGTCACAAAAAAACTCAAATTTTGCTAAGTCTTTAGAACTACACGATCCTGATTTCCCTAGTGAAAGGAATTCGACCAAAGTCATGGATTTTCCGCCCAGCCGTTCGACGAGAACAATTGTACTAACTGATCACGAAGGTCGACTAAGACCTTTTCGACTCACATAAAAAGCAATCGAAATCCAACTTTTACGATTATGACCCTTATGCCCTATCTCACACTTATGTCGAAAATTCCAAGATAACAAATTGCCCCCTAAAAAATGCCAGTTTCGACTGAGCACTATGTCGATAGAGAAATATGGCGTTTTCTGTTTTGAATAATTTTAGACACTATGGGCACCTTTCTGCTGACGTCACTGTCATAATTTCCACTTTATGCATATTGTCACTTCCCAAGGATTCTTTCAGCATTTATCATGATTACGCCTAATCCCTAGGTCGTGGGTTTTAAACTGCTACCGCTAACTTTCCCACTTCTTGGAACTGAAACGTTAGGATTCCAAAACGCGCGCTGCCACTTGTCAACTGTCGTGATGACTAAAATGACTATAAATAAATGTTTTGGTTCATCTTCATCCTTTTCACAAACGCTTTAGCCAGAAAACATTCAAAAAAACTTCAACTATCTCTCTTAGCTTTCGCGAAAACCAGAGAAAATTGTCGTTTTCCATTTCTTTCTTGAACACTTTACCATGGCAACTCCTGCAAACGCCATAGATACCGACAACAACCCTTTGGCAGTTATTATTTCAGAAGAAGAAAAATCAAAAGGGCTTAGCTTCATCCTTAAACCATCCACAGAAAAAGAAAAGGTTTCCATCTTGAAAACTCAAATGTTGATTCCATTTGTCGTTCCTGATAAACTTCTAGCATTTCTAAGGCCATATCCTACTCCTAAATCACACCCAGAAAGAGTTCAGGAATTATTATCTTCTACTCCTGGAAACAATTATTATCTGGCATGGCTCGACAAAGTGCAAGGTCAATGAAAAACGCAATGAGAAAACTTAGGCATTTTCGACGTAATCCAACTGTCCAAAAATGGTCACAGGGTTAACTCTCACATGTTACTTGTGTCGATCTTCTTTAGGGAAGGTTCGTCCAATACTTTTCAGCTCACTTGCGGGATGATGACGCTGACTTTGTTCGACGTGGCGGCCATAACTGGCCTTTCATCTTTGGGCAAAACTTTCGACCCTTCATTGCCAACTGAAATCGAATTCAACTTTGAGAATGTTGGCTTCAAACAATACATCCTCGACCATCATGACAGTGTAGAAGTCTCTGACATGTCGTCTTCTTAATCTTTTAGCTCTCTTACTACTTATTTTGTTCAGGTTCTCTACAGGTAGCCAAAGGATTCATCAATTTGGCAATCCAGCTCCATGAAGGTCGAAAGATCTTCCTGAGCAAACTGCTTATGGCATCTTTGTATCATTCTCCAGGCCTTGCTTCTTTGAAACTTAAACACCTTCCTGAGACACCAAGAAAATTATGCTTTCAGGCTCTTTGTGGCTGTTACAACATTGGCTAAATGCTACCTTCGAGCCAAGCCTGCATGTTACCATAACAAAGGAACTTATGCGTGAGACAGATACCCGACACACTAGGCTCGCCTAGGTCACCCCTTATGAAAACTCAAACCAAAAAGTCCTCATGAAATACATTAATTTGTTCCTCGAAACAAAAACCTTCATCATGACTATAGCTCCCTTTATGGACTGGTACATTGGTCCTACTTGGTTTAGGAATCGTTTTCCTAGTGTTACTCCATCTGCTGTTGCCCTGTCGAACGCTATTTGGGGAGCATTTTTAACTCCAAACCTTCTCTCTACTCGAATCAAATTAGGGGCAAATGGTTTTGGTTTCACAAGTTACCAACCAAACCTAGTGGCTCGGCAATTTGGCTTTAGCCAGATGTTGCCAAAATTTCTGTATTCATGGCCTACTATCTGTTGGTCGGGATGTAAATTTACGTCTCGAAAATACATGGATTGTCTCAAGTTTCACAATAATTAATTCCTTGAATTACCTAAGTTCAAGTTTCAACATTTCTTCCTTACTACCGAAGAATTCGACACCTGGAGGTCGAAGTATTATGAAAACCCTCTTTCACTTCCAGTATTTATCCAAAGGTTGGCAACTACCTTTACTAACAGGTATGCCTCAACGATTTCGACTTATTTTTTGTTTTCAATTCACTTTTCTTACATAGTTCTTTGCAGAGAAAGAAACTAAAGCTCAAGAAGACAATACCAAAGGCACGACATCAGCTGTTGACGCCGAAGGAAACAAACCAAAGAAGGTAAGTCCTATCATTGGGTTATAGGGTGGAGGAGCCACATATGTTTTCTTGTTTTTCCTCTACAACCTAAGAAGTAGGTTGAATGATATCACTATTTTTATAATTCTTTTCCACTTTGTAGTATAACAGCGTTTAAATTTCCTTTTGTATTTGGCTTACGTTGTCCCGAAAATGTTCCGGTAGGGGTTAGATGAAGATACTTGTTGTTATGCTACCCGAGAGATTTGGGTCTCTACATTTTATTATGTGTGGCTATAGCGTCAATATTAGACGTCAGATGTCTAAAAACTTTGTTGGTGTGCAAATTTTGGTTATTAAAATCCTTATTTTGTAGGGTTTGGGTTATGACAAAGTTTTCTATTGAGGTTGGATTTCTGGGAGCATGTTCACCATTTTGGCCTTGGAAGTCCAGAGAACCAGCTGGTGTGGGATTTGTTACATACTGTAGAGAGTTATTTTTTGCAGGAAAAAATAGAATGGTCTTTCTAGTTAGGATTGTAGGTGTTTGAGTATGGTTTTTCTCTTTGAGCATTGTTCCCATGATTAGTCGTGTCTTGGACATGGTCTCGAATTGAAATGACCTTGAATGCAGTACCAGTGTAACTGGCTAATCCATAAATCTCACATGTTTGGGCTGTATGGGTTACAGTGCTAACACTCAAATTATCAAAAAAATTAAAATAAGGCTTCAACCTTAGCATTTATATGGTTCATAGTATCCATCTCATGCAAGCCTCTCTTTTAGGGTGCTTTTTCAAAAAGGACATGTTTGCTTTCCCATTGATAATAATTTTACGCCATGTCTTCAATAAGTGCATAGGCTTCTTCAATATCCTTATTCATTAATGCTCCATCTGTAGTAGTGTTGATAGTCATTCTCATATAATATAGAGACCATTATATAATGTATGTACTATCAACCATTTCTCAAGTCCGGGGTGCGGGAAAACCTTAAGTATCTCCTTAAACTGTTCCCAAGCTTCGTATAGTGATTCCCTATCGCTCTGCTTAAAGCTTGTTATTCTGTTTATGTGTTGAGGAGTTTTGCTTAGAGGAAAATAATGACTTAGAAACACGATTTTTAGCTCATCCCATGTTGTAATAGAATTGGAGGGTAAGGATTGTAGCCATGCTTTGGCATATCCCTTGGGGAAAATGGAAAAAGTCTTATCCTGATGGATTCTAGATCTACTCCATTCATTTTTATGGTATCATAGAATTCAAAAAAGATAGACATATGTAAGTTTGGTTATCTATTGGTGAACCAGAGAACTAGTTCTATTGTACCATGGATGACAAATAGGGCTTCAACTCGAAATTGTTTACTTCCATGATAAAGCGCACAATACTCGAGGGAGGCTCCTCATTATTGGTAGTTTCTTAGTCTTTGAGAGCATGATTAAGTCAAGCCACCACTTGGGTTTAAGTTGTAGACGCATATCATGGAAATAGCATTTGATTTTTTTTATGGGTTCAATAAGATTTTCAAGACTTCGGGTTCTTCGCATTCAACTACTAACAAGAAAAATAAATAGAAAATGGATGTCTTATTCTAGACAGTGGAACAAGAGAATTCAAAATCAAAAATAGTCTCTAGCAATAGGATAGGATGCAATTCAGTGTTATATCATAGTAGTATAGAAAAGATACTGTACTGCTAAGGACTATTCGGATTACCAAATTTGATAATTTCATTGTTTATCTAAGGCAGTGATTAATTGGTTTAGAATTATTTTTGTTTTGATTGAAATATTTCTAAGGTATGACTTAGAATTGTGATTCATTTCCTAGACTCTCATGCAAGTTCTTGTTTTCTACTTGTTATGAAAATTATTGATATGCAGAAGTGAATAGAAAAGGTGATCATACCTTCTTTTGACAGCGTATGATCTTGTCCTAAATAAATTAATTTCCACTTTTGTAGTGTGATTCATTCGGTAAGGTTCGTTTAAGAACAACTATTTAAAAATGGAGTTTTTGTCAATTAAACCTGAGGCACTTTCGCAACCTTAGATTTAGCCGTTTGGTCTTTCTAGTTCAGATAGTCGTCATAAATTTTTAATATATGACTGATATCTAAGAATATCGCTACTTTCTTATAGATATGTGCATTATTTCAGAAAGGGAAAAGTAAGCAGAGTTTTCCATTACATATATTAAACAAAGTGCTTACATGAGGACTATCATTTAGACATTCCTCATGGCTCTAAGTTTAAAACACACTACTCATACATGATAATAGTAAATGCATACATGTTTCTAATTATAAAGTTTTGTATAAAAACAAATGAAACATTAGAATTTATGAAAAAACAGAACCTAAATTAAGCAAAAGCAAGCAAGTTATAGTAGTAAATGTGCTCTAATGGAGACTTTGCAGGAACCTCAAATGCAGAAAATTACAAACTAAATTATTCAGGGAATTATCTAAAAAAAGCATGTAAAGTTCTTTGTTTACATGGTTATTATAGGCCTAATACCATTAAGAATTCCATAATTTCGTATTTAAAGGCCTTGACTATGACAACATAGCAATCAAGAGCCAAAAGAAAACTGATCAAAAAATATAATCATATACTGGTGTTCGAAGCACTACGATCGTAACACCCACTACGGACAGGTCGTAGTGCTCTCTACTCTTTTGTATGGGTGCCAAAATTAGAAGAAGGAAGCATGCGGCCACTGCGATCGTAGCACCCACATCGAATTAGCTGCACTGCCCTACGTTTTTACTATGGCATTGCTCCTTTTATGCAATGTTCATGCAATCCTTCTCGCTTTTGCTCCTATGCACTATATTTTGACCTCTCATTTCTGTTTCACCTGAAGCGCAAAGAAAAGTATAAAACAAAAGTAAATTGAAGAAAAGCTAAATAAAAATACTAAAAATAAATGATGAAATCACACGAGAAAAGCGGTAAAAATGAAAATTATCACGTAGGTATGAAACAAAGTAAGTCATTTAATTCTTTTTTCTGATGATTATAACTATTTGTAACTTGTAATACTAGTATATAACCCGCGCGTTGCGCGGTTGACCTATAGTATATTATTATAATTTTATACAATATTTTGAACTTTAAATTATAGTTAATATATTTATTATTATGACTATAAAATCTAAAAACAATGTATATTAAATAATTATGATTCAATACCATACATTTATATACATATGGTTATAAATATAATAAAAAATAATTAATTAATTGATTTAATTGTTAATTAAAATTTGTATGAGTTGTAGAATAAAAACAATTACTTAAAAAATGTATTAGTTATATTTATATATATTTAATCAATATAATCAATGACATTTTTAAATTATTAGCTTTTGATATTATATTTACTTTGATTTTATAACATTTCTCTATCCTCCTAACTACTATTAACTTTCTTATATTTTTCATAAATTTTAAATTATTCATTACTCGAATTCATTGATATTTATTTTATTATTATTTCTCTAAAATATTTTAAAAAGATGTTTTTTATTATCATTAATTTTGAAGTAATGATGATTCAATTCAACAATTTTATAAGATGTAATGATAGTTGTCATTAAATTTATTATAATCAATTTAAAATTTTAAAATTTTAATTTAAAATATAAATAAAATAATAATTAAAAAATAGACCTTGAATAAGTAATTTTTTTGTTACAATATCATGTTCCTAGTTAAAATATATGATAGAATATATTGTAAGACCATTTTCTTAAAACGAAATATTATATATTATTCTTAAATTTATAGAATAATAGTGCTCAATAACTATTCTTTTCATCTTTAAAAAACTTCAAAGCTAAATAATCAAATTAAAAATTTTAATATTTAAATTTATAAAATAATAGTGTTGTAGAATTATATTTTACGAAAAAGTGATACATAATCAATAAATAAGAAAAAAATACAATTAATCATTAAGTAACGTCAATTAAGTAAAATATTCTATTTTTTAAATTTATTCTAAAGTTTTATTCATAGAAACCGCTAAAATTTACAGTTAAATTTATGTGCATCTTTATTACTACAACAATAAACAACATATATCAAAATAAATATGAGTATAAAATATGATCAAAATAATAATTAGAATTTATACTATAGAAGAGAGCAGGAAGAAATTAAACCAAAAAATAAATAAAAATCAATAAAAAAATAAAAAAATATCATTAACATAAACATATGTATTACAATTTATAGAATCTAGATTCTTTAAATGAATGCAAGAGATGTATATTTTAATATTCGTTTTAAAATTGTTATTTGTAGGAGTTTGTGCTGATTACACCCTATTTCAAATTGCAAAACCTGCTGAATAATAATTAGAAATTATATTACACACAATATGAATAAGAAATGAATTTGAATATGATCGGAATAATATTTATGAAATATGATAAAAATAATAAAATAAAATTTATTCAAAAAAATATGGACATGAAATAGATTTGGGTTGATGTAAAAGAAAAGATGAAACCTTCCAAAAGCTCTTGGATTAGATAAAGAATCGGTGTAAAATAATTCACTCATTCATTTCATACTTTGTCAAGTTATTTATGAAATTTATGAAATAGATTTGAGTAGATGTAAAAGAAAAGATGGAACCTTCCAAAAACTCTTGGATTAGATAAAGAATCAGTGTAGAATAATTTACTCATTCATTCCATACTTTGTCAAGTTATTCATGAAATTTATGAAATTCTAAAATATACACGTGAGAGAGAAAGTGAGAAGAGTTTATCTATTTAAAGAAGAAAGGGAGAAAGATTTATCAGTTATAGAATAATAAAACAATATTATGGTATTTTTTTTCCCTTAAATAAATTCATGTTTGACCTTACACAATAAATGAGCTAATTAAAATAAAAATTTAATATAATAATAGAAAATTGTAACTTCCCTTTTAAATTTATATTAAGAGTCATAATTGTTGTTAAAAACTGATAAAAGATATTAAACTATAATAATTAAAACAATTGTTCGGAAATTAAATTTATATGGTCTAAAATATGTTTTTCTAAAATCTCTCTCACACACCCATATATATATATATATATATATATATATATATATATATATATATATATATATATATATATATATATATATATATATATATATATATATATATATATATATATAATTTTACTTATAATAATTTTAATACTAATATTTTAATATTTCGCATACCTAAATTATATTTAAATATATATATATTTTTTTAATCTTATATATAATTTATAAAGCTTGAAATATAGGATATGTATCTAGGTTTTTAATATTTGGAAGATAATAATAGAAAATTGTAACTGCCATTTTAAGTTGATATTAAGAGTCATAATTGTTGTTAAAAACTGATAAAAAATATTAAACTATAATAATTGAAAAAATTGTTCGGAAATTAAATTTATAAGGTCTAAAATATGTTTTTCTAAAGCTTGAAATATAGGATAGATATCTAGATTTTTGATAATAATAATTATTATTATTATTAATATTATTATTATTATTATTATTATTATAATTGTGGTAATTGATTATACTATATTCTATAACAAAGTTAAGACCATGTCATAATTTTTATATATTCTATAATGCTATAACTTTTAATTCGGAAATTTAAGCTTTAAAAACTTTTAATCATTATTGTAGTATTTTTCCAATCATTTGATTAAAAATTATTTATTTATTATAATAAAATTAGGGTATTAAATTGGATAGATATAATGATTAGGTGTGAAGAATAAAAGTGATAAAAATTTAAAATTTTATTAGATTTCTAATATGATGCCACATTGGATAAGGTTTCTAATATCATGCCACATTGGATTTAGGGTTAGGGTTGAGTCAAAAGTTGTTATCAGAACAACTTTACATTTATATTAAGTAGATTATATTGGTTTACTGATTAATAAGATTCAATTTAGAGACATCGTTTAAATTGAATTTGTATTAATTGATCCATTGATTGTCTTAAACTCCCATTGCCCCGTAATCATTGTATCGTCTAATTATAGTGCAATTCGTGATATCGATCCAACACATATTTTATAAAATCCAAGTTATCCCATTTTGTTAAATCTTTGATTTTAAGAAAAAAAATCTTTTGGAACTAGTTATAGGAGAAATGTCTATTCAACCCTCTCTTTTAGAAAATTATCATTCATATTCTCCCTTAACATAGACATTTATAATCAATTACTCACTTCCATCACCACCAGAAACAAACATTGGTGCTGGCATCTTGTGGACCCTCTAACTACATTACTTTAAGTTTTTAATTTATCTTTTATTTTAGTTCAACTTTTTATTATCTATATGAATTACATTGTTAATATATTTAAATTAATTAATGAATATTATTATTATATTTTTGAATTATTGATGGTTTGGTTCGTGTTACTCATGAGAGTTCGAAAGTCTCGCTATGGGTATTGTAAAATCATCTACATTCGACTCCAATAACTCTGACGCAAATGAGGGTGTATTTGTGATGCAAAGTTGTTAGATAGAGTCCTTGCAACACATATCTTCAACATGCATACCTCTTAGGCTCTCTCTCTCTCTCTCTCTCTCTCTCTATATATATATATATATATATATATATATATATATAAAACATTTAAAGATGCTCTTTAAAAGGTGATTGCTGAGGTGAAATCTTTAGGTGCTTGAGTTTGGTTGTTACTTCTTCTACATAGCACTTTACAGGTGGTTAAGTCTTATAATAGGTAGAATCATAGGTCTGAGAATCAGAATTCCTTGCAATATCACATTTTAGAGTGCTTAGCTACTTAGAGAGACGTAAATAGTCTTTTTAGGTCTGTTGATAGTGTGCTCAAAATCTAAGCAAGATAATTTGGGTCATAAAAGAGTTTATATTAAAGAGAAAGATAAAAAGATGAGTTCTAATATGTAAAAATTATTCATCAAGGTTGTAGATGACAACTTCACAATAGTTGTAAAGTGGCCCCATATACATATGGAGCTCATATAATGAAGGTTTTAGAGGCTAAGCACTTGTACATACCACGTTCCTCCATGCGGACCACCTTGTTCTTTGAAGCTCATCTAGTGGCCAAAGTTGATACTATCTCCAGGTGCATTAAATCATTTTCTAAAAGGACATCATATGGAAGATATGGTCTGTGAGCACAACATACATTAGATGTAGTTTGCGGAGAAGGTTTTGTTGTGTTAAGAGATCTTTAATGTGCAATCACTCTAGTTGTTAATTTATGATGAGGAAAGATGTCTAATGATTTTGGTAGAAGTACTTATAAATAATGCACTTAAAACCGAACAAGATCGGACGGTTCAACTAGTTAGACTAGAAATCAAACCAAATTCCAATCTATTTAGCATAGATAACCGGCATCCATTAAAACCGAAAAAATCACATGAAAGCCGAATAAAATCGGAAAATCAGTCTCGACCAGTGAAATCCAGCTTTCTACAAAACAATTTTTTTAATTAAAAAATTGATAAATAATATAGTGTCAATTACGACACACCACATTTAATACATGTGGGAGAATATGGATATGTCGAAATCAAGGCTATTCAGTATATATAGGCTATGTTGCTACGCATGTTTATTGAACTTCCGATGTGTGACATAGAATTAGGGCTGTTATCGGCCCGGTCCGGTCCGGATATTTATTATCCCGAGAACTGGACCGAAACAGTAATCGGGTAAATCCGGACCGGACCGAAACAATGATGGATCATTTTTTTGGACCGAAACCAGACCATTACTTCGAATATCTAACAAAAATATTCAATAAATATCCAATATAGTATCCATTTTTGGTATCGGATAAAAAAATCCATTCCCGGACCGAGTAACATTTTGGTCGGTCCATTGGTTCGGTTCCACCGGTCCGATTCTCAGATCCAGAGGTCCGATAACAGCCCTACATAAAACCAAAGCAAGAAGCCTAAAACTAAATTGACAAAAACATCATAAACACACGATGACTTGCTTCAATTTAATTTAATTTAATTTTATATACATACATTATAGTTTTTATACATTTATTATTATTATTTATCAAATTTTTATTTTTATACAATATAAGTTGAAGTCTTCATCAACTTATTTTTAATACTTTTATACTTATTTTTAAATTCAAAAAATATCTCTAGTAATTTGCCATCGCATGAAAATTAATTTCTAACTTTTCATTGTGTAAAACTATAATTATTATCTTATATATCCAATATCATATCAAAAAATGTATGTCTTATTATTATCGGTTGAACGTCGCTCACATCTCGATTAAACCTCTAAACCTTAAATCTCTAGTTACACCAGTTAAATGTTTGATCCAGTTTTAATTATCTTGCTATGTAAGTCCATTTTTATTTTATTTTTAATTATTATACGTTTTATATATAATATTGAATTATTTCATTCGACCAAACAAGATTCTATTTGCTTTGACTCAAGTCAACTTTGAAATAAATTAGGTTTTAAAACCAGCAAGCACATTTCACTCTAAGACAACTTTTTTTATCATTAACCAATTTAAAAAATGATCACAAATCACTTTGCCTCAATAATCACTTTGTCCTCTTCTCTAATTCAATATTATACACATGCATGTCTATGTGTATTTTTTTATTTACAGATCATTTCCCTGTCAAAATTGTGTAATATGGGGGAAAGGGGTTGGTGGACTACTTTTACAAAAATAGCTTTTTAAATTTCTGAATTTTAAATTTCAATTGGTAGAAGACAATATATCAACAACACAAGGTGCTTTGCTAAAGTAAATTTTGTCATTGACGAATTAAAGCTTAGTGGAACTTCTTTTTAAGAAACAAAAAGAAAAGGATTAGGGTACCTTATGGAGCCTAAAAGACACACATGGATTAATATATAACATTAAGATTAGATGAGACATGAGGATAAGAGAAAAAAAAGAGCATCCATATTCCATATACTATATTTATATTATTCTTTAGTACCCATTCAAGAATAACCCAAATCTGGTTCATGATGATCTTGCTTCACAAAGAAGTCCAAATGGGGACCATACAATCCAAAAAGTAGCATAATTTGTAGTTACCAAAATGACCATCAATATAGAGTTCTTCATTCCTTGCTTGCCTTGTCTAAATGCATATGGAATTTATGCCTTTGTAAATTGTCATATACCTCAAGGTATATTGAAAAATATGTAATAACTATGTCTTTAAAAAATCTGGATACTCAATTTAAGTTGAAAGACCAATCTCACCGTCTATTAATAAATAATTTAATTAAATAGAGAGCAAAATTTTATATGAATATATCAGGAGGGTGACAAAATAGGCTTGATTTGTCAGGTATGTCGATTTCTCCCGCATTATTTTATAACGAACAAAATTTTAAACATGTACACTCTAATATACTCACATCGGTCTATTTTTTTTTACAAACTTTTGCAAATAAATGAATTAATAAGTTTTTATACAAATTTTAGATTTTATTAGAGGCCCAAGACCCTCCGTATGCCAACCCCACCTTCATGTTTTTTTTTTTTAATTTTTAAATGGGCTAAAATTTTAGCCCAGAAATCTTAAGTGTGTTTGTTTCATTTCACTTTTTTTCCGAGTTTTATAGGATAGATATGCTGGTTTGCGACCTCTAATTACATGAGGTGTGCAATGTGTGTGACTATTGTAAACTTTAGAATACATAGTTGGATTTTTAATCATAAAAAAGGATAAATATGTCAATTGAGTCATTAGGGAAAAAAGCCACAAAATAAGGCAAGCAAGAAGGACAAATTCGTCATTTAAAAAAAATCAACTTCCTTAACAACTAAGTACAATGTCATGATCATTCACTCATTTTCACAAACATTGATCAACTAAAGTTTCTAACTATACACTCCCTTTTAAATAGACATAAAGACACACCACAAGATAAAACCAATAGAGAGAAACTAAGAGTAAGAAACATGTATAGGTTCAGCAACACAGTGATAGGGTTCTTAAACTTGCTAACACTATTAGCATCCATACCAATAATTGGAGCAGGATTATGGATGGCAAGAAGCAGCACAACTTGTGAAAATTTTCTCCAAACACCACTTCTTGTAATAGGTTTTATAGTACTTGTGATATCCTTAGCCGGTTTCATTGGTGCTTGTTTTCATGTAGCATGTGCACTATGGTTGTATTTGGTGATTATGTTGTTGCTAATAGCAGCACTTTTGGGTGTAACTGTATTTGGCTTTGGTGTGACTAGTAAAGGTGGTGGTGTTGAAGTTCCTGGTAGATCTTACAGTGAGTATCATCTTATGGATTATTCACCTTGGTTGAAGAAAAGAATAGAAAATCCTAAGTATTGGAATACTTTAAGGAATTGTATTTTGGGTTCTAAAACTTGTGACAAACTTGCTTCCTGGACTCCTTTGGATTATATGCAGAATGATATGTCTCCAATACAGGTACACATTTTTTATCGGTAAATAACCACTAAAAACTCTCACACGTAGTCACCAGGTCAAACCCCGGTAGTAGTAATACTAATATCGGTTTTTGTCAGATGAGTTAGAATTTGCAGATGATTATTTATTTAATGTTAAAATGTTTTGGATGATGCAGTCAGGATGTTGTAAGCCACCAACAGCGTGCAGCTACAACATGGAAGCAGTGATGCTGAATCAAGACTCAGATTGCTACAAATGGAATAATGCACCAACGGTGCTATGTTATGAGTGTGATTCATGCAAAGCTGGTGTACTTGAAAACTTAAGAAGGAATTGGCATAAATTATCAGTTCTCATTGTCACGATGCTTGTTCTTCTCATAGGGATTTATTCGATTGGTTGTTGTGCTTTCAGAAACGCAAGAAGAGCTCAAACGGATTATCCGTATGGTGAAAATCGAATGACCAAAGTTCGGCCTAGATGGGATTATCATTGGTAACTACATGTTGATGTTTTCTTTTGTGTGAAACTTTGTACAAGAAATATTTAATAAAGATGGTTTATGTTATTTGCTTTTTTATTTTTCATAGGTGGAGATGGTTGCATGACAGGAAAGAACAGCTTTATTAGAAGATAAGCTCTACCATCCATGGATTGTGACAATTCACTTCTTTTTACAGTGTTTTGTTTGTTATTTCAAGTATCAGTTTTCTAGTTGGATGCTTTTTTGTATAAAACTTAATTTTGCTTTTATCTCAATTATCATAGCAGACAATTGCTTTATTTTGCCTTTTTTTTTAATCTGTGGATGTTTTTTTAATGCATAAAGTAGGTTGAATTATACAATGGGATTAAAAAAGAAGAGAAAAGGCTCCATTATTGAATTTTTATCTTACATATAGGATCAAAATCTTTCAATTATAGTGGATAGTTGTATGTATAATTGGAGATGTAATAATGTTAAATTTTTAAAAGAAAACTATACACAGATAAAAATTTCCACTTGCTATTCTGTTCTTACTGAGGAACTCTTGCTAAATAATGCAAGAGAGAATAAATACTTAAGGATTTCATTAGACATAAATATAAAAGACAAGAAAAATATCAAACTAAAAAAAATCTCATAGTTTTTACATAAAAAGTAGTAGCGTATTGTTTTCTTGCATATATACCATTTATTTTTTTCTGAACTAGAATCGAGAATAGAAGAAATATTTGAAAATGACCGATACGTAGAAACTTCTAGGATGTGATTCTGGTGAACATAGAAGATACCTATAGAAGACGCCACTTCAACACTCAAGCCAGTTTGTGTTTGAATGAGTCAACAAATAACAAGTGTGTCTAAAAGAATATTTGGGTGTGACTCATGGTCACGCTTGTATAGATGAGACGATTAGAACTATTCCTGATATGTGTGGAGTGAAGACAATCATTGGATGTGATCAACGATGGAGATAAGGGAGGACGTCTTGCTCATATGTGATGTCCAAAAGTAAAGGCCATCTTGTGTCTTGGTACGTGGAACATTTTTTTGCTAGATTGGACCTATGAATTGGGTTAGTCATAGCGAGCCTTTGGCCACCCATAATAGTTGTCCCTCAATTCATATGTCTATCATTTCTTCCTTTAGAATCAGGGGAGGAGTCATATGTCCTCAGTTGCGGTTGCGAATAAGTTATCCCATGACCTCTCTCTATGGCACAATTGTACCAACATAAACTGACTATAGTATGGAGACTTGGTTCCCCTTGGGATGCTGCCTCCTATAGAGTGTTGTCCCTAGGTGGAGCATATTATAGTTTTTTTTTTTTAATTTTGAGTATCCTGTCAGTCAAGAATTGTGACTTGTGTTGGTGTAGGTTGTAGAACTTGTTTACTAATTTGATTTCTCCATGTGCTCCAAGGTTTGATTGTAGTAGCTCAAGGCTTGAGAGCATTTCTTATACAAGTAGAATAAGTTGTAATGGAAGTTGATGTGATGGTTCTCCCTAGCAAGGTTGTTCTATAGGTTTCAAGAACCACATAGCTTAAAAAACTCCTTGACCAACTTTTGGAGGAACGGAATCTTGTTGTGTAGGGCCAAATGGAGATGTCAACAGAATTGGACAGTCTTCCACAGGAGAAAGGGAGGAAGAGGCGGAGCTTTGGCAGCTTTAGCAACAACTTATTTTTGGGCGATAGATATAGTGACTTTGGATGTCACTATGCTCGATGTGTTTGATAGTAGATTTGTCTAAGGAGAAGAATGAAGCTTCAAGAAAGGAAGTCAACGATATGGATCTTTGGTGGAGAAATAATATTTTTTCATGAAATTAGTGGGAATGTTGATTCCCACTAACAGTGCCACTATTTTGTTGGGAACTAGAAATAAAAAATAAGGTGGTGGAGTTGGATCTCATTGTGGTGGAGCAATACTTATCGACCGGGATGAATCTACAAGGTTAGCACTCAAGCACTCACGTTAGTGCAAGAATCAGAAGTAATGTGGGAGTGAAAATTAAATTTGAATACATAAAGTGGCGCACTTTTCCATTATATATCAAGAGCGGTTGAAATCGTTCGTGTGTGATGTGGCATGCTATGCCAACAACCATCAAAGTACAAGTTTACTTGTTCTGTGCATCTTTCTACTTGGAGTTTTCTCTGGAGTCTTTTCCCATGAGTCTTACGGAACATAAAGTAATAATAATACTTTAAAGAAAAATAATTACAGTTTTACTAATTTAATCTCATTACAATAAATTAAAGGAGAAATTAAAACTTAAAAGTTGTATGGTATAAACTAAATTAGTTCTATAAACTAAATTAGCTCAATAGTATAAACGAAAAACCATAATTAACGCTACATTTAATAAAATTATAAATATGTTAGTTATCATTAGCGCTTGTTTGTTTCAGGTTTTTTAAATGATTTTTGTAGTATTATATATTTTTGTTTAAAAAAATACAAAGAACTTTTTAAGAGCACTGGAGATGAGATGGTGGGGGTCTCTTCCACTTTAACTACAGGTCTTGTGTTCGATCCGTGTTCTGGACATGTAGTGAGTTTGGTCGGCTATATGGTCATACACATCTCGAGGAATTAGTCTCTGCAGTTGTTCGCAAATGATGGTCATACACGGCTCAAGAGATTAGTCTCTATAGTTGTGCGCAGAGGATATTTCGATTTATACCAAAAATAAGCTTCAAATGAAAATTTAGTTTGAATGGTTAATTTTAAAATGTTACTTTATGTATATCACATTTTATTATAACGTTTTTTTTTTTATCAAAGTTTCAAAAAAAGAACACTTAATTTTAAAACTACCTCAAATAATCTTTTTATAAAAATTAAATTTAAAGTTCAATTTTTTGAAATTTACAATTTTGACTATGTTTTAATCTTCAATAATATATGTTTATGTTATAAAATGTGAAAATTAATTTATCAATTTTAAAAAATTAATATTTAAAAAACATATATAAAAATCATTATTAAAAATATAAAAATGTCTTTTTTAACAAATAAAACAAACACGCGCTTAAACCTTTAAGCTTGAGCTTACAATCCACGAGTTTTTTAGAATATCATGAAAGCCCTAATGAGGTTATGGACTAGAATTCTTTGTAAAGTTTTCATACAATTTAATGTATTAATAGGTCGCAGTTAGGGGTGGGAATATGCTGGATTGAGGTAGGCTTTGTCCAGCCTGAGCCTGATCTGCTAAAAAATACAAAACTTAAGTCTGGCCTATGGTCTACCACATGCTTATTTTTTAGCCTGAAATAGGCTTTTGAAAATGTCTGATTAGCCTATTAGGCTCCTTAAAAAGCCTATATCATTAGAACATATATAAATAAGCAATTCTACTAATGTTTAAATATACAAGAGAATCAAAAAGTACAATAAGATTAAATGTTTGTTTGCCTTGACTTATTTGAGCTTACAAAATACCATAAGTTTGGTAAGATTATTTGTTTGGAGAACTTATAAAATTTCAACTTATTTTCACAAGTTCTTCAATATAACTAAACTTTACTTTTGTATTTTAATATAAAGTACACAATGCAATATAACAAATAATAAATTTTCTTATATTTATTTAAATAGTCTGGCCTGATAGGCTTAAAAGACTTTTTTTTATGGCATGTGGCCTAGCCTATTTAACTAAATAGGCTAATAAAAAAGCATAAGTCTTTTCTATTTTAAAAAAAGTCAGGTCTGGTCTTGGCCGGTGAAGGCTATGCTATAGGATCCTGTTAGTTGGTCTGACTTATTCTCACCCCTAGACTCGCATCAATTGATTTAAAATCAAACAATTAAATTTTGATATTGATTTCAAGATTTAAAACATTCTACGTCATTGATTTAGATCAAACGACAATAAGCTATAGTTGCATCATATCAGACAATCTAGATCCACACGTCAAACAAACTATAACATTATTCATTTAATGGAGAAGAAAACTAGAGAGATGTTTCCTGTCTCTCTAGAAAATTTCCCCCCAACCTTTTAGGGTTTGGTGGCTACCTCTCACCTTCATGGTGGTTCTTCTCTCCCGCCTTTATAGTGATCACCTCTTCCTCTATTAAGAGCACTACTGACCCCTTTCAACTATATCCACATGTTCTTATCAAAATCAGCTTACTCGTTGTTACTCCCTTTCTCCACTCTGAACCACCATCAACCTTCACTTCTCTGTTGATGTGGCTGTCATCGGAGCCACCACAGCCAGTAAGTGAGGAGTCTGCAATGGTAATTTTTGCAGCTCAAGCTTTAACAACAATGAATGTACCTTTCTCCCGTGTAGTTGCCCTTACATCTCCGACGTTGGCAACCATTTGTCCACCACCAAAGTTGTCAAGGATACTCTACACCTTGCAGTTATTTTCTCTATCAAATCTATCTACTTCTGTTTATGTTTATGTGTTTTTTTATTTTGTGTCTTTGTCTTTTGCGATCTAAGGCTACCGTTTTGGGGTTTGAAAAAAGTCTCAAAAGTGTTTTGTATCCTAAAGCAGCACCTACATTTCCTCTATTCATCAATTAATCTTCATACAATTGATAAAAGTGGACAATCTTGAGACAAAAGATAGACCAATTGCACAAACACAAGTAAAAAAAATCATTTATAATTAAATTTATAAGAAATTGTAAATTTTCTTTTCTATCTTATCATTGATCATGTTCTTAAGAGAATGAAAGACTAGATGATAAGTTATTGCTTCTATCTCTAATTTGTTTGTGTCTTGTTACCATAATTTATGTGTAACTTTTTTTTATGACTATGTATTCATTTGGATAGAATTACCTATTTCAAAGTGTTTCACAAGATTTGTAATGTCTAGATTCTCTTAATCTAATGAATGCATTACTTTAAAAAAAAAACATTATATTTTTTTGTCAACCAAAAAAAAAACATTATTGATTTAAGGATAAATCTCCACCTTAATAATGCTGAGTCAGCTAGTCACTTCCATCACCACCACACAAACATTGGCGTTGGCGGCTCGTGGACCCTCTAACACCCATCAATCATGATACTCTTCAACAGCTTCTTCTCCACTCACATTATTTGTTAGTTTTTATTTTTTTTTTTTTACAACTCACATTCTTTACAAATAATAATAATAATAATCTGCTAATTAAATTAAATGAAAAAAATGTGAATAATGAAATTCGAAAGAAAGATAAGGACGAACAGTTGCACTCCAAAATCTGGAAACTCAATTCCCAATTCATTCTTTTCATCAATAAAACCCAATTCCCATCTTTTTCTCCCTAAATTCTAAAATAGCAACAAACTAAATCTCTCTCTTACGATTTATTGAAATCTGAACCGTTGATCTTCTGCCTCCGTTTTGATCTTCCTCGCTGTCATGGAGGTCCGATCAAACCCCACCGCCGAAAATTCCCCTGATCAATCGCCACCCAGTCGCCACCGTCGATCATCCGCCACCTCTTCCAAGAAGCCTCTCGCTTCTCCTCTTCCCGTTGACACGTCGTCCGTTTCTCAGAGGTTAATCTCTCTCCAGTTCTTTGTTCCCCTGAAGTATTTCTAAAATTGATTTTCCATTATGTAAAATACTGTTATAGTAAACAACTTTTAGGTTTTGATTCGTAAATTTTTATTACAATTTTCACGATCCATGCATGAATTTAGATTTCCATGTCTTCGTTATTATTATTTTTTTTTTATCTTGAGCTTTTTTATATGTATAGGTTTTGATTTGATGGTTTTGTTGGTTCTTTTTTTTCTTCATTTAATTGCAGATTACAGAAGGAGTTAATGGCTCTCATGGTATGTTTCTCTTTGCTTTAATCATTGTCATTTGAAATCTTACAAAAATGAATAAGGGTTGAATTGGTTGCAAAATGTGTTCCTTTTCTGTTGCAGATGAGTGGAGGAGATCTTGGAGTATCAGCTTTTCCAGTTGCGGAGAGTATTTTTACTTGGGTTGGTACAATTGAAGGTGGAAAAGGAACTTTGTATGAGGGTTTATCTTATAAACTCTCCTTACGTTTTCCCGTCGACTATCCTTTTAAACCACCCCAAGTGAAGTTTGACTCGATGTGCTTTCATCCGAATGTTGATCAGTTTGGCAACATATGTCTCGACATCCTTCAGGTATTCATCAAATTGGACAACAAAAGAGCATAGAATAGAGCCAAATTTTCAATATCTGCATGGTTACTGCTTAGAATTTTCAAATTATTTGTACTACGGCTGCCTAGAATTAGTATATGTGGATGAAATATTAATTTCTTTCATGCGTGTATTTATAGGACAAGTGGTCTTCGGCTTATGATTGTAGAACGATTCTTCTGTCTATTCAAAGTCTATTGGAAGGTCTGGTCTTCATTTATTATGAGTTTTGCAGTCACCTTTATTTGTTTGTCTGATCAATTATTTCCGATCAACAGAGCCTAACCTGGAGAGTCCTCTAAATAGCTATGCTGCAGAGCTTTGGAATGATAAGGAAGGTTAGGATTTTTTTTTTTCCGTTGTAAATCACATGTGTTTTCTGAGTTACTAATTATTTAAACCTCGAAACTATTTGTTGTTATTGCTCAGTTGCTTCGTATATTTTATGGAGTGCATTTTTTAATTGATGCTTTGTTAGACTTCTTCCTATGGCAGTTATGAGAAGTTATTATGGGCTTATGGCAGTTATATTGTTTCATTTTAGAAATAAGTAGGAAAAGATAGGAGAAACTGATTATGGAGTAGTTATTGAGTGGTTTCGCTGTTCTAGACAAATTCTGCAAAGGATTGTTCTATAGTTCTGTTTTCTTTTCCTATTCATTCACCATAAATAACCGTTTCTATCATGCCACTCATTCAATTTATCATGCAGATTTCAAGAGAATGGTCCACAAACAGTATTTAGCTGGAGAAGCACCTGAAAGTTGATGGATGCAATTCTAAAGCGAGACCAATTATTTTCCGCACTTTAGCTGTAAAAACATTTGTGAAAAGAAATTTTATGCAGCCTATACATATGCCCATTTTTTATGATACTTTGGTATTGGAATATGAAACTACATAAATTCTCAGAAAGTCTTCTGATGACTGTATAAAAGTTGTAAAATAATTTGTTGCAAAGGTGCAGAATAATTCAGTGGCCGTGATTATGTGGCTTACATCAGTAAATTCCTTTTACGTTGTACAGTGGATCTCATGTTTTGAAGCTGTTGTCTGGGTTTCATTCTATGTGTCTAATTAGGTGAGAAATGCATATCATTTCAAAAACTTCGTTATATTCCAGAACATGTTAACTTTTTGAATAGAGAATTACATTCTGTATATTAACTTTCAGACAGATGTTGATGCATTCCAGTTTGTGGTTTTGGTTCCTGAAAATTGTCATGCACACAATTTCATATTAGTTAGAATGTGCAAGGTTCTTGATCAGGAAGTTGAACATATAATGACAATCTATTATATGGAATAAAAACAAACATAAGTAGTTTTCCGAAAGAACATAGGTCCAAAAAATTGAAATAATTGACCGAGTTGGCCAGATGTCTCAAAATTGCCATGTACATTAGTTAGGCAGTAAAGTGATTATGCCAATAAAATGTGCAAGGTTCTTGATCAGGAAGTTAAACATAACATAATGAAAATCTATTACATGTTATTAGAGTTTGTCTAAAGTATGGAATGAAAATAAACATAAGTTGTAATTTCTCCATAGAATGATAATATATATGCTCTAATTTTATATCTATTATAAAATTAAATCCATCCATTGGTATATATATATATATATATATATATATATATATATATATATATATATATATATATATATATATATATATATATATATATATATATATATATATATATATATATATATGAGTAACTTATGAGAATGTGAGAATTTAATAACAACCATTAGATTTATATTTAATGATTGAGATTAAAAGTTATTTTTGAAAATTTGATTAATAATTTCTTTCCTCTTAATGACACATGATTTATTAAAGATCACAATTTAATCTTAGAGAGAATATGAGAGGATTACTATCCTCATTGTCGTTTAGGGTTTTAGAGTATCTTAATCGTTTAATGGGGCAACACTTAAATAGTTAAATGGTTGAGGGAGAGACCTTTCATTGGACTTAACTGAATGATCCTACCCATCACGGTCCATTCAGACACAAAACTCAATCAAATAATTCATCAATAATTAGTGTTCAATAATATTGACTATAACATAATTAATTATTTCAATTCATATTTGATTAATTAAATAATTAATCTAACAATCTCCCACTTGGATGACAATAATTAATTATTAAAAAATATTAGTTTTAATGTTAGAATATCACCAAGTATCCTGGAAATGCCTTGTGGCATCGCTCGACGTTATGTGCTGGTTGTTATGTGTTGGTCAGATTTTATGTTTGCATGTTCTACATCCTTTTGCATAGAGGACTGAAGTTAATTCTTGCATATTAGTTGTTATAGAGGTTTTTATAGGGTTTGATTTTATTCCTAACACCAAAAATTTCATAAAACGAGAAACTAAAAAATTGTATTGAAGGAGAGTCTTGAAGGGTTTACATAAATTTTTCAAATATTTTTTAGGTTGTTATACTATTTTGAAAATTAAAAATTTAGTAATGATAACGAGTCTTTTATCATTCTAAACAAAATCTTTTTTTCAAAAAATGTCTAATATTTTTCTATATTTTTTAAAAATTTCATTTTCGGAAGTCTTTCTCTCTCTTCCCTCCCCTCCAAACTCGCAAACATTATCTTAGTTGTTATATTAGGAACTCACTCTTTATGTTTATTTGTTTTACAAATTTAATTACCTTTAATTTTTTGATTCTATTAATGTTCATGATCTATACTTTTGATGATACACATTTCAAATTTAGTGGCTTACAATTACACTCGTGATTACAATCAGAAATTTTCAAGTATTACATCACACCATCTTAGAAGAACGGCTCACGAATCTCTTATATTAGTTGTCGATAAAAGTTAACCATCAATTAGTATAGCAGATGTAGTTGTTGATCCAGCACGCCTCAAATTAGAATTACTCCCTAAATTAGAAAGATAAGAAAGAATTGCTATATCTATGCTCAGGTATACTTTTGAGATAGATGCAGGATACTTCCAAAATTAATCCTATGTTTGTTTAATTTATAAGGGAAAAGAATGGATTTTAAAATTAATTTACTTTTTTATTTTTAAAATTCTACAACATTCATATATATTAAATAAAAGAGCAATGCTATTTGTAGCGAAAACAATACTCACGAATCTGTCACGAATAAGCTTAAGCCATTGGATTAAATGCTATATGACTAAAAACATTACATGATTAAAATGAAAGGGTCCCCTATACATGCATGTTGAATGTCGCGAAACAATCGTGAGAATATAATTCGTTACATATATCATTATCCTAAATAAAATAGTTAAAGGAAACAATAATTTTGAATCTATTTTACTAAAGAGAGTTTTTTCATTTATAAACAACACAATATATTTAATATTTTAAATAAATTAATACAAATAAAAAATAAATAATAGTACAAAATTCAAGGAATAAAAAAAATAATAAGAAAAACAAAATAAAATTCAAGAAAGAAAATGTAGTCATAATAATGAAAATAATGAATATGGTGTGGAAAAATAAAAATGAAAATAATATTGATTTGAAAGGAAAAAAAGAGAAGAAATGAAAGTAACAATGTTCGTTCTGCGTGAGATTGACTAAAAGTTGAAGTAAGCTTTTAGTCACAAGAGAAAAATCTAATGTTAAAAAAAAACAAATGGATAAAAAACATAAAGTTTTAATATTTTCTTATGCATAAATTAGGATTATTGTAAAAACAATAAGACTAATTTCACAAATATAGTAAATTATATTTTTTTGAATTCCCTCCCTAAAAAAAAACCAATTTAAAAAAAACAAAATTTCACTTGACAGGAGATTTTGATCCGCTTCTTTCCCCTCTCCTGTTAATTAAATCAAATACTATTCAACTAAAATATTCTCTCACCTCTTCTCCAAAAACTCCCAACCAAAACTCCCAACCAAATAACCTATCTTATATGTTTCATTCAATGGCCAGGCTTGATAAATCATGAATATTTTCACGTTTCATTCAATGGCCAGACTTGATAAATCATGAATGTTTTCAAACATGTAAATCAAATGAGTATATTTAGATCATTCATTAATTACTGAATATAGTTGGAACAATTTCTAAATCATGTGATTTTAGAGTTGAAAAACATTTTTAATGATCAAAAGTTTGCAAAATATAATATGTGTATGCAATTTCTTTCAATAAATTTTACATGGATTAAATCAAATATTATAATTTTTTATCCAAAAATAATTAAATTATAAATTGAAAACAAGCATGAAAAATAAGCATGAATATCTTCAAACATGCAAGTCAAATGAATATATTTAAATGATTCATTAATTGGAGAATATAGTTGGAACAACTTTTAAATCATGTAATTTTAGAGTCTAAATACATTTGAAGGATGATTGTAAGTAAAAAAACAAGCATCATCAATAAAGATCATTTATTAACTCGAGAACATAGTTGGAACAACTTTTAAATAATTTAACTTTAGAGTCAAATGCAATTTAAATCATCAAAAGTTTTAAAAAAATCAAATATGTGTCTATGCGAGGTGTGCTTAGTCTTTTGAAGATTAAGTCAAGGGCAAACTAGATTTTTTGCTTATGGACTATAGAAGCCCTTGGTACACTCTGTAACTCATTTTTCTTTCTCTCATTTTCCTTCCACACTTAGAAAACAAGCAAAAGCAAGAGCAAGAGAAAGAGAGGAGAGGGAAGACCAAAGAGGAATAAGGGAGGAGAAATCCAAATTTCTTCTTGCATGCAACATCATTATCATCCTCATCATCAATTCAACCTCTAAACTTCATCCACAACTCTTTGAGGTGGGTTTCTAGGTAGTATCCTTGGGTAGATTTTAGGGTTTTATGATAAGGATTTTAGGGATTCTTTAGAGTTATGTGATTCTACGTTCTTGTGTTAAACACGTTGATTTTGTGTTTAATTTATGATTTATGATGTTTGATTGTGTTGCATGTTGTTATGAATCATGAAGATAATTGATCTTTGATCATATGAGTATGCTTGCTGATTTTCTATGTTGTTTTACCTGCAGTTCATGTTAATAATGGTCATGCTATGATTGGGAAAGCTTGGATTGAGAATATGATGTATTGGGACTGGTTTTTATGCAGAAAACATGGATATTAGCTTCTGGTTCAGTGGTAAATCGATTTACTGAGGATGTAAATCGATTTCCCTTTGTAAAAATCATGTTTTTAGCTTTTGGTTCAGTGGTAAATCAATTTCCCTATGTAAAAATCATGTTTTTAGCTTCTGGTTCAGTGGTAAATCAATTTACCTATGGTGTAAATCGATTTCCCTTGACTGAAAATGACCCTTAATTGTTTCGACCATAACTTGAGTTTCACAACTCGGATTGTGACGCGGTCGGAGGCATTGGGAAGCTAACGTTAAGGGCTATGAGATGCCTAAGCTTCCAAAACTATAGTAAACTCTTAAGTAATAATAGCATACATGTGTATGTCCATGTATATTGATTAATAAAATATATGACTTTAGTAAGGTGAACCTTAAGATACCTAAATAAGAGTAATTATCGGAAGTTGGCCAGCTATTCCCTTTTCTCGAAAGCGGCAACTTTTGAAGTCCTATAATCTAATAGTATAGTACGTGTAGGACGAGTGACTAGTAAAAAAATTTAAATGGTTAATTTCCATTTTATATTTGCAATTTGGTCAAACTTTCTTACTTCATATTTTTTGTATCGTTCAAAAAATACTACACCACAAATAATGCACCCGGGAAACATCACGGGTCTCTGACTAGTTGTTATTAGTATTTAAATATTTATACAGAGGATGGAAATTGATGAACATACGACCTCTTTATCACTCCTTCACTGTTATAATGCCACATTTGTATTGTTATGTGGTTTTAATAATTCTGAAATTGAATGGGCATGCTAAAGGCCAAAGCTACGTAGTGCTTACGCAGAGTGTCTTATACAAGTGATACCCTTTGATATTCTTAGGCACCTTGCGCAATTCCATTTATACCCCCCGCTTCCGGATATACACATCATGAAGCACCCTTTTATTTTGCTTAAATTTGGGTTCTTCTGGAGCTACATCTACGGAAGCAGTTGAACTGGTAAACATTGGGAAAAACTTCAAAATAATTCAGTTAAGAGAAGGTTTCGTAGATGCACCTACGAAACAAATCAACATTGAGTAAACAAAGGTGTTTCCGGAGATACACCTTTGGAAGTAGGGGTATTTTTGGAAACACCCATGGTGCGTAAGAACCCCTAAGGGGTGGGATAAGAGATTCTCTTTTGTAAGGCTATTTCTTTTCCCAACCTTTTATTTTCTCCAAAGTTCTTGGCGAAATGTCATAAATATTCTCAATTTTTAGAGATGTATTTTCGAAAGCACCATTTCTTTATTTTACCTAAATCAAATTAGGAGTTACATCTACAATGGCGTTCTAGGGTCATTTTGCATGTATATCTCCGAATTAACATTTTATTTTAAATTCATGGATTAGTTCGAAGATGAATCTCCGAACAAGATAGATGTATTTAAACCTGGCGCCAGACCCTCCCTCTTTTCATTCTTCATTTCAGGAATTTTTACTTCCCCATTGGAGCTCGTGAGCAATATTGTTTCAGTCAACTTTTCAAGCAACATAAGAACCTCTACTTCTATCTTACTAATCCCAACTCACTCTACCTACTACATTCAACATTTAGCATCTACATAAACACTTTTTTGAGTAAGTTTCTCATTTAACTTATTTTGAGTTTTGATTAATGTAGTAGGTAAAATATGTTACTTTTAATGCATTGGGTAGTATTAGCATTCGAAATAGGTAATGTGTAAGAGATATTTCTATGATTTGAATGATTTTTGGGTGGTTAGGGCAAGTGTATGAGATATTTCTGCCAAATAAAAAACAAAGTTTTTTTGGAGATGCGTCTCCGAAATGGGTCCTTTCTAGTGTTTAGAGATGCATCTTCCGAGTTTTTATTTCCTGATACACTAATGTCTTTTTTTAATGTTTCTTTCAAGGAGAATGGCTATAAACAACAACAGAATGAGACTCGACCGTGAAACCCTAACCGCATCTGCTCGCCGCGGGAGGGTTCTTCAGCATTAGCAGTCTAGAAGGATGGGAGGAGTCGTCCCTAGGTCTCACGACGGGGAAGCGTTGGCTTCTAGGAGCCGAATATCATAGGGGTCATCTTCTCACGCCTGTGTACACCAGGAGGAGGAGGCTCCAACTGCATGTGATGATCTTCCTCTACTTGCAGACCCTTAACCATGAGGGCTCATTGACACGTCATTACTAATATATTTTGGAGACCATATTGCTCTGCAAGCCTGAGCTGGAGAGGAATATTTCTTAACGGTGCTTATTTTTATTTTAAACAAATTCAATTCGACTAAGATTGTTTTATTTTCTTTTTAACAGGACGCGAGTGTTTGAAATTTGTTAACCATGTTAGAAATATTCACAAGCTTCCTCGGCCTAAGGAAGAGTGGTTCCTAAGTGCAATCTGGTACTCCGGTCTTGCCTGTCTATGTTATTCTAGGTACAATATCATCAGCCATGGTATGCAGACGACATTTGCTGAGAGATGGCATAAAGAAACGTCATATTTCCACTTCCTCATTGGCGAGATGATGATTATATTAGATGATGTTGTAAGAACAAGATTTGGTTCTGCAATATATCTTTAAATTTTGATGATAACAATGGAGTATTTGTGAAAGAACTATTTTGTGTTCTGATGTTTGTTTCTGTGCAAGACTATGTTTATCGAAGTTATCAAATCAAACAAACACTAACAAGATATGCACAGAAGATCATATGCGAGTTACAATGTGTAACACAGAGTCGCAATCATATTGAAGACACAAGTATGGTTTTGCATCTGATCACAATCGGAAAGATCCAAGGATGTCAAATATTGTTGTTGCAATGATCTCATGGATTTTGTTCTGAGAAGTGGTTCTAATTCTGAAGACGTAGTTCTGAAGACTTATATTTCTGAAACAAAGGATTTTGAATACCAAGTGCTGAAGACTCTGAAGACAAAATTCTAAAGACGTGAAGTTCTGAAGAAGAAGATCTCAAGAAAAAGTGTTAAAGTTTTAAAGACAAGGTTCTGAGCGAACAAGTTCTGAAGACTGAAGACTTAATCATATGAAGACTCAAGTGTAACAACTCTACTCATGCTTCAACCATCCACCATCATAAGCCTCTGAAGTTGAGAAGACAAATGTTACCGTTAGCAATGATGAGTACACAGTACATAAAAGCGTTATTCCACCACCTCTCTATTAGCTTGATTTATGGAAAAGGACAGACGTGTTGGTACTACTCTAAAGTCATTGTATAACAACTCTTTTTATAGTCAGCTATTTTCCAACGGCTATTTTTCAACGGATCTATCTTTCTTTGGCTATAAAAGAAGAAGATCATATACTTTATTGTTGTTGGTTCTGTCATTGTCAGAACATAACCAAACCATCAACTAGTATAAAAACAACAAGAACAATTGATTTTAAAATGACTATTTAATTATGTTTTTGATAATGAAGATGATCTTGGAAGTTTCAACTACAAATTCACAACATGAATGTTGTGCTCTAAAGTGATTATTGAAGCATATGGAACAAGGGTTGTTGTCTAGAATGTTCTAAGAGGAATAAAGATGAGGAAGTTCTTCTCTCTGCTATTTCAAGATTAATTAAGCTTTCGGAAGCTTATGATGAAGAAGACGTAAGAAGTTCAAGTGCTTTGGGATGTTGTCTGTGAAGAAGCTACTTGAAGAAAAGAAGATCACACATCAAAAGCTACAATAAAATGTAATATTATTAGTGTGTATTAGGATCTTTTGATGTACTTAATTGAGTTTACATATGCTTGTGTAGAAGCTCTCAATTGTGAACAAACCTTGTAAAAGCAAACAAATGTTTATTCTTTCTAAAGGACCGGTTAGGTCAGAAGCTTTAGGAAGGTTTTGTGCTCCTCAAAGGACTAGTTAGGTCAGAAGCTTTGAGAAGACTAAGATGGTACTCTTATAGGTTGTTAATCACCGGTTGTTGCCCGTGCAAGGTTGTTAGTCACTGGCGATTGCCCATGCAAGGTTGTTAGTCACCGGCGGTTGCCCGTGCAATTGTAATCAGTTTGATTATAGTGGATTAAGACCTTGAGTTCAAGGCGAAATCACCTCGGAAGGGTGGACTAGATGAGCTTGAAAATTTATCAAGTGAACCAGGATATATCGTGTGTTCTTTACTCTGATGATTTACTCAACTATTTACGTTTCCGCAATATTCTGAGAGCATCACTTAACACAATACTGTTAAGTAGCGAGAAAATATCAAAGAGTGAAAAACTCAATTCAAACCCCCATTTTCTTGTGTTTTCTTCACACCTTTAAATGTCGCTTTCCTCCTACAATTTCCCATCAGAGCGAATTTACTTGATCATTCTAGGCTCACCGAGAGTGAGGAAGTGGATATGATGACGATTTATTTAGGAGCTGGCCCGATAGAAGCCTTGATTTAGTGTGAGAACACTAGGGGTGCACATGCCAAGTTTTGACGCTGTATAAAAATAACTTGGAGTTATCTAACAATCCCGGGAACGATGATCTACAGGTTGGCTACCATAGGAAATGTGCGTTGAGGTGTTACTTCCTATTCTTTGTTGGCACATCCATGTTTGTGGGCAAAAGTGCAACCTACATGGATGTGGCATACCTCAAGTATTTCATCGACTTGACAATCATTCATTAGTGGAACTGGGGGCCACATGCTTGGTATAATTGTACTTTAAGCTAAGTGAAGGTTCTCTTTGAAGAACAAAGTAAATGACAGGCTTCTGCACACTGCTGACGGTAATTTCCATAGCCAGTATTAATTTTAAAATAAATTTTTGTTACACTTGTTACTAATATATTTTCTCGTATTCATTTTAAGGGATGAATCCTTGCTCACTTTCACTGTATACACGGGTTTGAGCTTATGCAATCGTATACTGAGGACTACCCACGTGCTTTCTTGTATCGCCTACACAGAGGAAATGATGTTGTGGTACCGTTCCGTGTGTATATTAACCGGACTCAGTATTATGACATCAAATGGATGCCATACACTTCTCACTGGGAGAGAATTTCATTCGACCATATTTCAATATACTTTGGATGATTGGGATGTGGGAGTGGTATTATGTGCAAGTATATGCTAAAGTGGTGCATGCGGCAGTTAGGGTACGTGCAGGTCGTTCCCAGGTCCCCATTCGAGGATTTTCCTAAGAGTATTTCTTGAAAACATTTGGATGACATTCTGGCGGATTTTGAGAGTCATTTAGTACCATAAGAGAATCGGAGGGTGCAAACCACAGCCACGTCTAAGTGGAATTCTGTTGAGGGTTACATGACTTGGTTCTATTTTGTGTCACACACTGTCATGACATCAAACGCTCTTGGACGTCCACCTAGGCATGCTCATGAGGAGATCCTGGAGAATGAGCAGGCCATGGATGACCATGTCGTTGATTTGTGGCCGGTCTATCAGAATACTATGCATATTACATGAGAGGGCATATAGTTTGGACTGTTCGAGAAAGGTGGCGATGACGCGATTGCAGTAGCACGTTCCATTCTTACCAAGGCATGGAATTGTTAGAACAAGATTTGTTCTGATCAATTATCTTAGTTTTGATGATAACAATAATATGAATTTTGCTTAAGATAATATGGTACTCTAATCCAATGCAATTTCCCTTTCAGGAAATATATATAAAGAGTACGCATAATTCAGCGCTCAGAAGCTTTGTCTCAAAGGGTTCAGCATGCAACATCAGAACATGGTCTGGCAAGACATCAGAAGATGGTCGAAGCAGAATCAGAACATGGGTCTATGGAAGCATCAGAAGAACAAGAGAACAGAAGCACTGAAGTTCTGATGGTATCACGCTCAGAAGCACTTCAAGGTCAGAAGATCAGAAGATGCTACGCACCAAGCTGTTTGACTCTGATGATATTCAAACGTTGTATTCACAAACATCAGATCAGAAGAAAGTACAAGTGGCAAGCTACGCTGACTGACAAAAGGAACGTTATAAGCTATTAAAGGCTACGTCAGTAGACACAGCGTGAACAAGGCTCGAGGTAGTTGACAAAAGCGTATAACATTAAATGCGATGCTGTACGGAACACGCAAAGCATTAAATGCACTCAACGGTCATCTTCTCCAACGCCTATAAATATGAAGTTCTGATGAGAAGCAAGGTTAACGATCCTGAACAAAACAACGCTTATTAACTTGCTGAAACTCTGTTCAAATCCAAAGCTCAGAATCTTCATCTTCATCAAAGCTCACTACATTGCTTTTGTAATATATTAGTGAGATTAAGCTTAAACGATTAAGAGAAATATCACAGTTGTGATTATCGCTTTTAAGAAGCATTTGTAATACTCTTAGATTGATTACATTAAGTTGTAAGGAACTAGAGTGATCGTGTGGATCAGAATACTCTAGGAAGTCTTAGAAGTGATCTAAGCAGGTTGTAACTAGAGTGATCGTGTGGATCAGTATACTCTAGAAAAGTCTTAGAGGGTATCTAAGCAGTTGTTCCTGGAGTGATCAGTGTGTGATCAGAAGACTCTGGAAGACTTAGTTGCTGACTAAGTGGAAAACCATTGTAATCCGTGCGATTAGTGGATTAAATCCTCAGTTGAGGTAAATCATCTCTGCGGGGGTGGACTGGAGTAGTTTAGTTAACAACGAACCAGGATAAAAATAACTGTGCAATTTATTTTTATCTGTCTAGTTTTTAAAGCTACACTTATTCAAACCCCCCCCTTTCTAAGTGTTTTTCTATCCTTCAGGAATGTCTTGGGTTACCTTCGGAAGATGAGGATCCAGTGAGTTAGGATTCGACATACTCGATAGATTATGCATTTGATTGTATTTTGGTATGTTTTGGTATTTTTTTTCCCATTCTTTGAGAATAATTTTTGTACTATAATTGTCTTTTTTTTTAATTAACGCATTACTTTGTTCTATGACATTCGTGTTTATTGATCTTTGAATCAAATAATGGCAATGTTAATCGAATTAAGATGACTTTGGATTCAAAATACTACAAACTTAGAATAATGTTTTTGCACAAGAAACATGCAGGCCAGATTTCGGAGATGTATCTTCGGATTTACCCAAAAAAATCGCAGATACATCTCCGGACTATTTTTTTGGTAAAAATGGGGTGGCTGCTTGATTTAAGAAGGAAGAAAGGTGACTTCAGAGATGTATCTGGGAATTAGCCTCAGAAAAATTTGCAGTTACATCTCCGAACTAAATTTTAGCAAAAAAATAAAATTTGATACGTTTGAAGATGTATCTCCAAAAAAAATCCAAGGGTATTTTAGGGTCTTCAGAGGTGCGTCTCACATAGGGATGTAAACGGATATCCATGGGAATGGATAGTATGATATATGTGTCCGTCTCGTTAGATAAATATGATATTCATATCCGCCCCATATCCGTTCGGATATCCGCTAAACGGGTAATTCGCGGGTTTTAAGATATCCGCAGATATTTACAGATATTCACAGATAACACTATTTTTCTAAAATTATGTTTTGAAAAAAAATATTTCCAGCTTCTTTTAAAGACACGTTATTATCATGTAACATTCTTACAAATCTCTTTTATTTTAACAACAAACTTTTATCACATTAATTTACTTCATTCTCACCAAAGCATAGTATACATACATTTCATTTTTAACAAAAAAAAAAAACTAATGATATTGTAATTTTGAGTTATGGTGGAAGAGTGGACAACGGAGGAATAGAAAGGATGACACTGGTTGGACGAGGAAAGAGTGGTACTAGCTAGAGTATAATCAACTAATAATATGTAAGTAATTTTTATAATTTATTAACAGATACGGATATCCGTCGGCACGGGTAACATTAAACACGTATTCATATCCATTAATAAACACATATTTAAATATTTATTTAATTTATCCACGAATATCTATTAAACTACCCGCCCCGACCTGTGACAGATTTTATCTGCGGATATTAGCGGATACGGATATTTTTTGCCATCCCTAGTCTCATATCGTAAGGGTGAAAAAAGAAATTGTCTTTTGTAATTGCCCCAAGAGTCCTTATAGTTTAGACCCATTGAGTCACTTCCCTTATCTTTCCCCATTCACCTTGGAGGATTTAACCTACCACCCTAGATTTTAAACCTGGCACCCCCCCTAATATTTCCATACAAAAATGTCTCTGATAAAAAAAGAACACAATGGCTGAACAATAGTTTCGATAGTTCATTCAAAATTTCCAGTACGAAATTTCCGATAGTTCATTTAAAATTCCCGGAAACATGCATTTCAAAAATTTTGGTAAAAAATACAAGAGTTTTTACCGAAAATTTCGAAATTTCTAGTAAAAACTCGCATTTCGAAATTGCTGGTAAGATTTTCATGAGTTTTTATCGAAAATTTCAAAATTTTTGGTATAGTTTTGAAATTTCCAGCAAAAACTCAAGGAAATTTCCAAATTTCTAGTATTCTTTTAAAATTTCCAATAAAAACTTATGAAAATTTTAAAATTCCCGTTTTTTTTTTCTTCAAATTTTCTGGTAAAAACTCATACATTTTAAAATTTTGTAACTTTAGGCAAGAATATAATGGTAAAAGCATGCAAAAATGGAGGAGTGTCATGTATAAGTATAAGTTTGGAGGTGGCGGCAAGTTAATTTCTATCTTTTATGGGAAAGGATTTTCATTAAGAAGAAAAAGCAACTGGAACAGACAAGGAAGGCTCCACAGATGGATACCCCCCCCCCCCCCCAATCTAAGTTTTTGAGCCACAAGATTTTCCTAATCTAACTACGTTGTGAGCATCAACATTAAGGGACCTATTAAGATTTATAACAGAAGAAAAACCAAAATTACTTAGTAACCCTCTGCATTCCGCAGCAATAGGTTCAATGATAGCATAATCCGCAACCAAATTAATACAATCCACCACGAGAAGAGCATTCGATTGAATGATGATTTTCTCCAGCTTTAGATCCTCTGCTATCGCCGGTTCCACCACCATCAAATCAAGTTTGCTGGCTGCCAAGGATATAGCTTTTGTTGGATCCCTGATAATGCATCCCAAAGATAGCACTCCATGATCGAAAACTCCGGCGTCCACCTGCAAAACATGGAGGTCCCTCATATTTTCCCCAACCTGTATTGGAGCTCGCCTTTTGCCTTTTGCCTTTGCAACCCGTATTCCATTTGTTGAACTCCAGCATATTACCAAGAGCTTCCTCCGCCACATGCACCGGATCCGACTGCTTATTCTGGTATAGATTCACATTGCGGGCCAACCATATTTTGTAAAGCATAGTGCAAACCAATTGGATGCTTAATAAATCCCCACATTCAAGAAAGCTTAACATTCAGTCCTAAAGACCAATTCCAATGGGCACTCGATAGCTTAGGATGGATGAGAAGAGAGTTTGTTTTTCAAACTCACAATTCATGAATAGATGCCCAACCGTTTTAGTAGCACAAAAACAGAAAGAGCATGAAGTATCCAAAGAAATACCTCTTTTCTAAAGATTAACCTTTGCGGGCAGGATGTTTTTTTGCCAATCTCCATGTGAAGTTGTGAATTCTGGTGCGAAGAGGGGATCTCCATATTTCCTTCCAAAGCTTTTGATAAGGAATAGATGACGGGCCCGGGATTTTTTCCGCTTTTTCCTGCATACAGAGATGATATGCTGACCGGACAGAGTAGTCACCATTTTTCTCAAAATGCCAGATAATTGTGTCGTCACAATTCCTTAAGGATAGAGGGATGCTGGTAATTCCTTTAGCTTCCTCTTGGTCAAAATTAGAGCAAAAAAGCTCTCTTCTCCATTGTTTTAAATCCCATCGATAAGGTCACTAACCTTAGCTTCCCTGTCAATATTTCTCGCCTGTCCCCGAATTCTAGAACCCAGATTATTTGAAATCCACTTGTCCCCGAATCCCATTTCTAATCCTTCAACGCGCCCCCATTTCAATTAAGTCTCTAGAGCTGAAGATGCTTCTCTAAGCATAGCTTGGTGCAAAACCAATCGAGCTTTCCTCAATTGTGTTTCGAGGGTAATATCTACCTTTCAACACTTTCCCCACCAAAGATCTTCATGAGTTGCCAGTAGTGCTTTCCCAAAAGACTTGTGTTAAATTCGCTTATGCCTCAGAAGCCCATGCCACCCACTCCTTTTTCCCTGGTCATTTTCTCCCAGCTCATCCAATGCACCTTCTTTGCTCCGTTCTTAGACCCCCACCAGAACTTTTCTAATATTGATTCAATTTCCTGACAGATTGTTGTCGGTAGCTTATAGCAACTCATAATATAGATTGGATCGCCTAAGCCACCGCTTTAATAAGGATTTCCTTCCTAGATCGAGACAGAAATTGTTCTTTCAATCCTTTAATCTTCTTCCAAACTCTCTTAACAACTAAAGCAAAAATATCTTTCTTTGATCTCCCTAGAACAATTGGCAATCCAAGATACTTTGAATGGCTTGTGACAGTCTTTACTCCCACCCTTGACCGGATTAAAATTTTTTCCTCTTCACGAACATTTCGACTAAACGTTGCCTCTAATTTATCAAGGTTCACCACCTACCCCGAGGAAAACTCATATTTTTGCAGAGTTTCCATGATTTTATTAGTCTTTTGAGAGTTTTCCCTTGAAAAGAGTAAAATGTCATCCGCAAAGAACAAATGAGTGATCACCGGTGCTTGACGATCCACCCGGATCCCGTGGATTCTTCCATCCTGAGCCTCCTTCTTCAATAAAACTGAAAGAACGTTAGCACAAAGTATAAAAAGATAGGGTGAGAGGTCCCTCTGCGGGCTGGAACTTTTGCTTTGTTGACCATTTAGGAGAATTTGGTAGGAAACCGAAGTAATTCATCTACTTATGAGGTTCACCAAATGGCTTGGGAATCCCATCGAAGAGAGCACCTCTATGACAAAAGACCACTCCATTATGTCATAAGCTTTCCCTTCCTTTTCTTCTTTAACTAGTGAAAGCAGTCCATGGCCACAAGAGAATTGTCTAGAATTAAACGGCCTTAGACAAACATGCTTTGTTCCTCATCAATAATCTCTTGAAGGATGTGTTTTATTGTGTTTGTTATAGTCTTTGTCACTAACTTCATCACCACGTTACTAGATTAATAGGCCTAAAATCTTTTGGATTTGAAGGGTTTTTATATTTGAGGGTAAGGGAAATGTGTGTACTGTTCAAATTCCCAGGATCTCTGTTGTGGTTTGGAATCCTGAACTAGATTACTAACCTCCGCACCAACAATGTGCCAATACTTTTGGAAGAAAAGTGCAGGGAGGCCATCAGGGCCTGGCGCTTTAAGTGGATGCATTTGGAATAGAGCCTCTTTAACTTCTTGGAGAGTAAAACTACCTTCGCACCAGCTTACGTGCGCAGACGTTAATTTTCCATTCACCACAGAACAAATGTCAGTAACATTTTTAGGATTTGACGAGGATAACATATCAGAAAAATAATTGATGAGCAGCCTCTCATTGTGTGCTTCGCCGCTCCACCAGTGCCCATATTCATCTTTGAGTTTCTTGATGGAATTTGTTTTTCTTCTCTACTTAGCTTTTCGATGGAAGAACTTTGTGTTTCTGTCCCTATGTTCAAGCCATATCGCCCTACTTTTTTGCCTCCATAAAATCTCTTCAACCTGAAGGAGATTATTTCTTTGATTCTCCAAAGCACTGTAATTCTTGATAGCTTCCTGTTCACAATCCCATCCATCCTCTTCCTTCGATCTGGATTCAATTCTCCTTAACTCTTGGTTAACAGCTCCAACACGATATTCTTTGAAACGCTCTTCAAGATTTTGCATCACATAACATTTGTTTGTAACCTGCATAAGACAACTATTCCACAGTTGGTTGACAAGTCCTTCACATCTTGAGTCTCTCAAATATGAAAAATGTGTTTCCTTTTCCTCTCCGATTCTCCTAAATTTGCCTCCAAAACTATTCTGATTGTCGCATGATCAAAAACTGTACCGTGGGAAGTGACTCACTTTAATTAGGGCAAATTTGTTGATGAACCCATTTGTAGCTAAGCTTCGATCAAGACGTTTGGGGTTCTGCTGTTTCCCCCTTTCTTTTCGTTTTCGAGCACCACATCGTTTAGGTCACCAAAGCATATAATTCTATCTCCTTCACTCCTGATCAACCCTTGTATAAGTAACCAAGTGTTCTTCTTTTGGTGTTCCTTCGGGAATCCATAGATCCCATTGAAAAACTAGTCTTGGCCCTCACACTCACCCACGACCGATCCACTAATATGATTAAGCGAGAAAGAGATGATGTTTACTTGAACCTTTTCCTTCCAAAAGAGAATTAGATCACTTGCTCTTTCTCTTCCATTTCCACTGCAATCCACGTTAAGGCAGCACTCAAACCCACTTTTAAATTTCATAGATTGGATCTCATCACCCTTTAGTCTAGCTTCATCAATGAACACCAAATCGAAGTTTTCTAAACAGATAAGCCTTTGCAATGCTCGAACGGGGATTCCCCAACCCCCTGCAGTTTCAACTCAAAATTTTCATTGGTCCAGGCGGTGTTGGTTTCCTAACACCGCCTCTGGTTCTGGTGTTTTGACCTACTTCGAGGCTGCTAGAGCTTTCAGTTTCTTCTTCCCACAGCCACATCCTTCAATGGTTCCATCAATTATCATAATATCAATCAAATTTCTCTTCCCACTCTCTACTTCCAATCTATCATATAAGAAAGATAGATGTTCTTGAAATACCAATATTGCCCTTTTTTCAAATACTCTTCATTTGGACTGTCCACGTGGATGCCTTCCCCATCCTTCTTTTTCTTTTCTTCATTTTCCACAATTTCTATCTCATTCATTATAAAGCTGATGGGTTGGAAAAAATAAAAAAAATATTATATCAATTAACTTTTTGATGCACAACCTTCCACGCTACTTTTCTTTTCAATTGAAGCATACTGTTTCTTAAGCTTTTCTGTTTTCTCTCTTCCTTTTCTTCTTAATTCTATCTTCCTATACCTCTCTCTTTATCTCCCTTCTTATTTATTCTGCTTCCTCTCTCTTCTTATTCTTCTTTCTTCTCTCTTCTTTTTCTTCAACAAAAAATGTTACTTTTATCCTTCTCTTCTTAGATCTACAAAACATTGACGCCTATTTCGTTGTTGATATTTTTGTTGTTGTTGCACGTTTCGAGAAATTATATCTGGTTGATCTAAACTGCTTGATCAACGAGTTGTTTAGAAGCTAGATGGGTTAAGAAAAAATTATGCAGATCTGAACAAAAGCGCTTATGGATTGGGAATTCTTTTTGGTTAGAGATTTCTTAAACTTTTTTCTTATGATGATTTATCTTTTCATATATATGTTACCTCATGTATTTTTTTTGTTGGTTTTGTGTTTCACATAGATTTAGAAATTCCAATCTTAGAAAAAAAATCTCTGGATCTTATCAAAAGCAGATCTGGAAAAAATAGATATGAGGAAAAAATGAAATCTTTTTTGTTTTCGAAATGATCTCTTTGTTTGACAAATCTCAAAATTTAACCTTGTGATAATTTGAAAATCTGAAGTTTTTAATTCTACAGATGTTATCAAAAGCAGATCTGGAAAAAAAAATAGATATTTGAAAAAATGAAATCTTTTCTTGATTCAAAATGATCTTTTGGTTTGACATTTCTCAAAATTTAATCTTGTAATAATTTGAAAACCCCAATTTTTATTCTCTCTCACTGTTTATATTATGTTTTCTTATTGATTATGAAGATACATTGTGATGGTGTTTTATTGGAAGGAAGAAGTAATTTCTCTATTTATGACACTGAAGAAGAAAGAAAAATTAACACAAAAATTCAAAATATATAGTTGTCTGGATTTGCACATAATTTTATTTAAAGTTTTTATTATTTAATTTTCTTTGTGGTTATTACATGATAACATAGTTATAATATATATGATGTTTTTGTGTTTCTTTCCTTGAATGTTGATATATTTTCATATTTTCTATGCACTGATAGTGGGGAGATAGAAATTATGAAAATATTAATTATTGTATTTTTTTCTTAATATTAATTTGATCTTTTTTATTTATTGAGTTTCTTTTCATTTTAAATGTTGTTTATGATGACAGGAAAAGTTGCAAATATCCCTCTTCATTTGTAACCCAATCAGTTTCTATCTTCTGAGTGCAACCATTTGGACACAATATATATAACTTACAAAATTTTATATTAAATATCATGTTTTCAATAATTTAATATATTTAATTTAATGTATTGGAAGTTGTATCTAAAATCAGCCTTTGTACAAAACCAACCGATGTATTTTTTACTCCAACTAAAATTTCTTATATTACTTTTAGTATAAAGACTATGACTGATTTCACAATTCTATCACATCTAATTATATTAAGTGGCCATAGGTGATATTATGACCACTGACATATCTTTAGGCATACACTTCCCAATATTTAAAAGACATAGAAAGTTGGTCCAACCCTTCCAACTTGCATAAAAATATTATTATAAGGATTAAAAATATTTTGCACCAACCAATAATATATTAGGTATTCTTCAACTTTACATCATAAATACAATAAATATACAATTTATGTAATTTATATCAAGTCATAGTTATAAAAATTAATTTTAAAAAAATTGAATAATAAATGAAAATACTAATTAAAAATAAATAAAATTATAATCAATTTACGTTAATATCATTTTCTTCCATTTATACCATAAAGTTGTTATTACACTATTAATAAATTTTATTATTCTTTATGACATTAATTATCTTTTTTAATAAATTTATAATTTAATTACATTAATTTCTTTCTTTCCAATAAATAATTGTGTTATTTATAAAATAATAATATTCTTGCTTTAAACTCTAAAATTGATAATTATTTAAATATTTTATTTTTCAACAAAAAAGTAATTAGAAAGAAATAGATAAATATATATTTCAATAACAGAAATTTTATATAAAGTAACATATTTCTTCAATATTTTAATATTTATTATATAATATATTGATTTTTGTTAAATACATTAGTTTGTTTGATGTTTCGAAATTTTTAAGTATTATACTTGAACCACATTTAATTCCTATGTATATCATTATCTTTATAGTAGTCTTACAATTTCAATTCAACTATTTTTTTTAACCAATAATCTTTGATTAATTCAATTAAACAATACAAACAAAAGGCGATCGCAAAGTCATAAGCCCAAAACCAATACACCAAAGGACTAATTATTCATAAACTATAACATAAGTTTGCTAATTGTCTCATATACTTCTTATGTGACCAAACTCTATAAACTATAGTGTCAATAATGTTCCTATCAATGTTATAATGCCCTTGTCTGTTTGAGAAATGGAATTCTCTCTAATTCTTTTATTTATTTTTATTTATTGTTGCTGCAGTACTTTCAACTGGTATGTTTGGGAAGTTTCTTTTTACATGAAAGTGTTTTCTACTCCATCGCCCACTCTGTCAATGCATTATCTCTATCATGTCTATCCAATATCTCTAACCAATACTGAAAATGTTCAAAAGCATTTCAAATAAAGTAGCAAATGGGTAACGTGAAAAAGTGAACATTGTGTACTTTTTATTATTTATTTCTTTTCTAATTATTGCATAGACCTATAAATGATGTAACTCTACAACTCTGCTATGATTTTTGTCCATATAAAACTTTTACAGGGAATATAAGTGACAAGACAACACAGTGAAAGAGAAAGGTAAATTTAATCAGTTTGTAAGAATATATATAAAAAAGGAACTTGACGTGTCTGCCGCAACTACAAAATTTATTTTATGTAAAAAAATCTACAAAATAAAAAGCCAACAACAATGCACATATATTGATCTACAAAAATATATTTTATTAAAAACATATGTAGTATTGATCTAAAAAATCTACAAAATAAAAAGTCAACAACAATGCACATAAAAATTTATTAAATAATGAATAAATTTATTTTTAACTATCTTAAGAATATTAAATATGTAATAATTTGAAATTAAAAAATATCATATTAATGAGAATTACGTTATATTTGTGAATATAAAAAAATAAAGAAAATAATTCAATATATATATATATATATATATATATATATATATATATATATATATATATATATATAATTAATTTATAATTATAACAGATGAAAATATTTTGGTTAAATTGACAGTGTGAATCACATTTTGAAAAATTGAATGGATTTCAAGTTTTTGTGGTTTATATAGGAAGCAAAAAGTGGTAAATCACTATGTATTTCATGAATTACATGCTTGATTAAGTCTTGAGGAGACTAACCCAGTTATAATTTATGATTCGGATAATGTACTATTTACTTGAATATAATATATATGATATTATTATTTTATATTTTATCATTTTCCAATGCTATCCTATTTGATGTGTTTATTCTAGCTATGCTATAATACTGATTTGACAAGAGTCACAAGACAGTACTTTGACATCTACTGTTGTGACACTGCTCAGTTGTTGTTATCTTATATTATATAGATTTATAATCAAATTAACCAATTGATATGTAACTTTTACCATTTTCTTTACAGGTAAGTACTACTTGCGGTCTCCTATTTTTTAATAAAATCTTTAATATAAAGAACTTATATACTAGGTTAGAATTTTTAAACAAATTCATACATAGTATCTCTCGCGCGTTTCTTAAATTATAGGCATGTAATGCTATCAGCAATGTGTTTTATGCACAGTTGAACAATTAAATGACTCCCACATATAAATATTACATAATTTTTTTATTAAATTTAAAATTTCGATGTTGAAAATAGTATTTTACTAAGATGATCATTTTTATTTTTTATAACATCAAATTAAAATAATTATAACGGGAACGTGAAGTGATTGTTCAAAATATTGAATATTAACCGGACTGTCAAATTATTGATCATAATATTGAACATTAATGAGAACATGAAGTTATTGATTAAAATATTTAATTTTTTTCACAAATACCAGATATTTTTCTATACATTCAATTATTATTTTTTCGCGGGTACCAAGCATTTTTCTATACATTTAATTATTATTTTTTCATGGATACTAGACATTTTCGTATTAAAAAATATACATCTGAAACAAATGCGCGTCCCGTACGAGAACCCGTGCGAATGCACGGGTTTGTTACTAGTTTACATTAAATCTTTTTCACCCTGTTCCGTCTTGTTAACCAAAGCTCTACTTCCAATTTACATTAAATATTTCGCATCTCGTTCCATCTTGTTAACCAAAGAGTCGGCGATTGACATTGCGTGCCAAAAAAACAAAACAACCTTGATAGAGATAGAAGTATCTTTAGGGCCTATAAATTAACTTTTTGGGTAACCAAAAACTATTTTTTTTCAAAAATTATTTGAAGAGCAGAACTAACAACAGATATAATTTCACGTCCAGTATTAGATAGTTTACAATTGACATGTTCTAAACCTTACACTACATAACCAATAGTATATTTGATAGGAACGCATGACATCTCAATCACGTGACACAAGGAAGAGAAACTTCACTCTTATGAAGATAAAGATCACAGTCCAAAGACAAATTCAAATCAAAATATTTCTTTAAGACAAATAAGAAAAAAAATCTCATTTCTATACCAACTGTAATAATGTCCCTCATGATAATTTCATTTTGGCCGATCTTATCTGAATTTACAAAATCTAGGGCATTATACATTTCCTGCAGCACTTGTATGCAACTCCCCTGCACTCCGTGAAGTAGCCAACCTCTCGTTCGCCAACCTTTCTTCTAGTGCTCTGGCACCTCTTTCTCTGCAAGAGAAAAGCAATCAAAATGGTGAGTTGTTTAGTGCATTATACTAAACAATGCTATGACAGATTTTCTAGTTTACGAAAAAAATAAAGCTCAACTAAATAAGAAAAGAATGCTATATACTTCTATTGTTTATCTGTCTCTTTTTTTTTAATGGCTATTGTTTATCTATCTAATTGTCTCTCCTTATGATTGGCCACACTGGTAATTTATGATTTACTATATGCTAAACTAGGTGAATTACAAGCACAGAAAAGGAAATTACCGTCTCCTAGATGCCTCAATAGGGTCAGAACCTGGCAATGGTTCGCTTCCAACATTGTAATCTTCAGCATCATCAGAAGCATCAGATCTTCCACAGAGCAATCGATGAAATATTGACGCAATAGGATCTATTACCGGTCTACAAGGCAACAGATACAAAAAAGTGGAAGTTGCTCAGAAAGACTAAAGGAATTTGTAGTTCATAATGTATGACAAGCAAACCAAAATCATAACTTACCTTAAAAACTCTGGGAAAAATGTTGAGAATGCAAAATCCTCACTTGGGTCACCCTTAAGCTTTGTTTCTGGCTTTTTCTGCCAGTATCTCAGGTAAATCCAGCTCATATATGTACCAAATATAACAGTTGGGAGATATGTTGTTGCCTCTATTATCCAGAAGCTCAGAGCAATACAACATAATAAACTGATAGAAGCTAGCCACTGAACAGAAAATGAAAGTGGTACCATATTTAGGTCCTCCTCATAAACCTATTGTAAGCAAATTAAGCAATTACAAGTTAAGGAACAAGGTGAGAACATCAAACCTTCATTTTTATCTTGAGGAAAGGAATCTCTTGATCTGGTATAATTTGCTTGATGCTAACCAAGAAGCCTGATATAACTCCATGAAATCCAGAAAGTGGCGTATACCTAGAATATTTGCACAAGTAAAAAGACAAGAACAAATTGGATTAATGTGCCAATAACACACACAGCATCTATTAAGATTTTTAATGTAGCATAGAATAAAACTAACTTCAAGAACTGTTTCAGATTTTCAATACTTAAACTTTGCTTCATAAATAATGGACCAACAATGTTTCTATTGTTGAAGCAAAAAAAAAAGACCCAGTAATCAAGGGAAGAGCTACGGGAAGAGCTATAGGGTAAATAGCGGGGACAGAGAGGTTTCGATCAGCTATCTTTTTCCCGTATGAAAAACCAAAAATCACCCCCTTACACTTAAAACATTTTAAGGGTAATTTTGGGTTTTTTCAATCAAATTTGAGTTGAGACTCAATTCTAACATTCCTTCACCGAAGTTTCTGCATTTCAGCCATTCCAAAGAAAAATCACAAGTTCCTCCCTCATCTCTCTTTGCACTATGTTCTTCCCTCCGCACTTCATATGTTTATAATTATTATTCATGTACTATGTCCAAAAAATGATCAAATAGCCGCTATTCCGCTATACGCTATCCCATTTTTAGGGTCGGCCACTCCACGCAGCTATCCGGGATTGACTATTCTGGCGAAAAACATAAAATATAATCTCATAAGGTAATGGATTTGAAACACTTACAGATAAATCTCCTGCCTTGTAATGTAGTATAACGCAATAGCAGTGATGAAAATGCACACAGAAGTTAAGGTGTTAACTATAAAAATGAACTTTAGAAACTCCCTGGGACCCCATACTGGTTCAAGTAGCTTGCCAATGAACAGAAGACAAACTATGCTGATAACTACCTATATAAACATACTAATGTTAATTGAGAAGTTCTCCTTGAATCAACAGATTTATCTCTCAGAAAATGCAATGAATGAAATATTGCAACATAATTCAATAGAACAGCATATCCATACCCCATGTACAGTTTGCTCAACGTAGCCAGCTGTAATGAGGTTCCACGCAAATGGTATTGTCCTGCAAAATGAAACCAACAAAAAAATAACTTCCAAGGCAACTGAACTTGTATTTATTAGGAATATATTCTTAAGCATGAAATTACCATACATCAAATAACATTAGGAAGAGAAATGAATGAATATTTTCTTTTATATCAAAACAAATTGTATTAATCAATGCTTTAAAAACCAAACCAGAACTCAAATTGGCAAGACTTCAGGATCATGGTTCAATTGTTTAAACCGCTCAAACCAAAACAAAATTGCAGTCAAACTGCTCAAATAATGAGCCATAGATTGCAACGGTGGATGGTTCAACTGGTTCAATTGCTGATTGATTTTAAAACAATGGCATTAGTATGAGCAGAGTAGTCAATAGCGGCACTATCTCGCTATAGCATTGGCCGACCGCTATGGGAAGAGCCTTAGCGATGCAGAACACTATAGCGGCCACTATAGGGTAAATAGCAGTATAGCGGAGCAGAGCGGTTTCTGGCCCGCTATCCTTTTCCCCTCTAAGCAACCGAAATTACCCCTTAAATTAGCAATGTTTTAAGGATAATTTTGGGTTTTTCAATCAAATTTGAGTTGAGACTCAACCTTAACCTTCCTTCATAGTCGTTTATGCACTTAAAGAGTCATGTGTGCTTTGATTTATGAATATTTTATGAATTGATTTATTTGTTTAATTTTACATTAAATATGATTATAATTATTATAGGTAATTTGTCCAAAAAATGATCAAATAGAGCAGTCATCCCGCTATACGCTATTCTGCTATCCTACTTTTGGGGTCGGCCACTCTGCGCCGCTATCCAAGAATGACTTCTCTGGTAAGGAGTACAAGAGTTATTTCAATCCAATACACTAAAGGTCGACAAGAATAACACCAACAACAAAAGATACAACAACCTAAGTACCTAACAACCAAGAGAAAGGACCCCCAAAAGTGGAAAAAACTGCCATAGCCCAAGTTAGAGCCTAGAGACTCCACACAACTGGAGTGGGCAGAGCTGTCTGAAACTTTTGAACTTTTGAGAGGCCTTGTCTAAGAAGTTGAAGTTAGCTTCAGTTGAGTTATGAATTTTTATTAAGGGGGCTTATTTAACCGTAAATTAACCGTAGAATATGCGTATGGAGGCTCTTTTTACCATAGCTTAATCATGAAAAAGTGTCAGGTCCCGTGCTTTGCACACCCCCAAAGACGACCCTGAGAGTGAGTTGTGCTCTCTATCTCTATGTAATGCTAATGCTTATGACTAAGTTAACCATAGTATTTTAGCAGCACTTAATTTTTATCAGAGCTTGTCAAATAAATTTAATAACATTGAATAGAGGCAATCAAAACGTACAAATGAAGTGAATAAAGCATAGGAAAAAGGAAAACATTTGAATTGAAATTAGAAATTGAGAAAGAGAAAGAAGAGGTAGTTACCTGGCGGGAATGAGGGCGACGTAGGTGATAGCAGAAGGAAAAAAGTTGAGAACAAGGTGCGCTGCAACGAGGACGAGAGCGAGACCTTTGCAGAGTCGAGTGAATCCAGACACCGACACAGACGATAACGTTCTTGTGCCCTAAATTCAATTCAAAAACAAATTCAAATTCAATTGAATCGGATTCAACCAATATGCATCACATTCTCGAAACATACCTGTGACTGTGAGACTGGAAGAGAAGGCGTGCTCATCGAGTCTAGATCGAACAATGCGTTGTTGCGATTTGAATCTCAAATCTCAAATCTGAAGATGATGATGAGGATGATCAGATTGACTTGATTTTGCCGAGATCTGAATCCACCCCTACGAACGATGTGTTGTTAGTATTGTTTGTAATTAATTGTGTGCTGATGAAATAAAAATTACCAAAATAGAAGCAATGTTCATTATACTACTAATAAAGTTACTAACTTCGATATAGAATAAGCTTTGTAGGTGAATACATTATACATACATAAAGCAAATGTTAACTTTTAACTAAATATAGATTTTTTTTAAATTGTGTATTTAATTTTTTAAAAATTAAATATTATTCTCTGTTTTTTATTATAAATTTTTATTGAAAAAATTATGTCAAATAAATTGTAAGTCATTTTACAATATCGATAAATTATTAGTATTATTTTTATTATTATACTCTTAAATATTTATTGGAACAATGTTGAAATTTAAATTAAGATACATGATCGTGTAAACAATATTGAAACTATTGACTGGAACAGGTAAACAATATTTATAAAGGGAGTTACTTATCTCATCCTAAATGGTGGAAAAACATCGTAAGTGGTGGAAAAACACTCTAAAAAATTCAAAAAATGCCCCTCTGATTCAATAAATGTATTTTCAGATACACCCTCAACACACCACAATACGCCTAAATTGAGTCTCACCCCATATGTTTCCCAAAACTTATTCTAAATATAACTTCGGATCCGCTCCATACACACCCCAAGCATCCCTCACTTAAACACCCTCATTTGGACATAAATGAATCTGGAACAGAATCCAGATATGCATTTATGTATTCTCACTTGACAATGATTTTTTTATTTTGTTTTATATATATATATATACTGATTTAATTGACGACGCATTATAGTTATATTATCATATTAAATTTTACATAATTTAAATTATACACCAATCAAATAATATGGAAATGACATATATGAATGAATGAATTCGGAGAACACAATGAAGTCAAAATAAAGTACAAACGATAATAGTGCTCCTAATACAAATAATATATACTACTGTGTATGACGGACTCAGGCCGCGTGTTCCTATGTTGCCTCATGTACTATAGTGCCTCATATGCCTCCCTCATGATGGCATCTAGAATGTCCCTCGCCTCAGAGCCTTCTGGAAAGACTCATTTGTATATACCGGCTTGCGCAATATCCATGATATGCTGACATCTAGGCAACACATGAACACCATGATCTATCATATCTTGCTCCTCCTCTAGTATCTCCTGATGAGCTAGTCTAGGTGGATCTTCCGAAACATTCAATGTCATATAAGGATGTGACACCTTGAAATACATAGATGTAGCCATGTGCAACACTTTAGTCGTTAGAAGTTATGGTACTTTGTGTCTCATCTGGTACCAGATGATTAAGGTAATCATCAAACATGTCACCTACATTTCTCTGTGCCATAGAAGGGGGAGCAGAATCAGATGGGTCTTTAGGAAACAACTACATGTAGTCGAACTTCCGCTTGATGCACTCAGGCATATGTAGATACAAGATATGTGAACCGCAAGCCAACCATCCATAGTAGAAGGCTATGTCATCTAATAGAGGTGTCACACTGCGATCGACGTACATATGGAAATATATATCCTCTGCTACCATATGGTCTAGATACACTTTGTATGGCTTCATTGCCTGATTTCCTCTGACCAGGATGAATGCAAAAGCACATGACTTATCCTTAGTGTAGGTCGAAGTACATGACCAGCGAGAAATGTGTGGGAAGTTCTCGAGGATTCAATACTAAAAATGGTACAAATGAATCACAATAGAGGGGTAGCAAAAGTGTTATGAAAATGACACACAAACATTAAACATTAGTTTGGTCTCTACATACAACTGTCATCTAACTTGGAGTATAGGTAGACCAAACAAGCGGCCTCCTAGTTGTACTCATATAACTGCTCAAAGTCAGTGAAATATCTCAAGTAAACCACATCCACATAACTGGCACTCTTGTCCACAAAAATGGACGTGTCAACTAGGTACAACATGTATGCTCTCAATGCGTGTGCTCTATGCTGCATAATCTGGTAATCATCGCCAGCGTTCTGCTCTACCGCATGAAGTTGTTGTTTATACATCCTATCCAGTAATCGAAATCTAGCATAAACCCCCTCAAATGAATTCTAACTCCTACATGGCATCCCTTGGGTCAGCTCCTAGATACTCTACCATCATCTCCACTACATCATCTATGTTAATCTTGTCGTTGTCTAACAATCTCCCCTGATCAACAAGCATGAGACATCGTCCCAGGTGATGGGCATCTCACCGTGTGGAAGATGAAAAATGACGTCTCCGAATGCCATCTTTGAGAAGTGGGGAAGAAGAAGAAGGGCGTGGCACATTTTTTATTAAAAGCGTCAGGAGATGCATCTGTGTAAAATTACACAGAGATGCATTTTCGTAATTTTTTTTTACATAACTTTAGGGTCTGGCTCAAAAACAAATGTGATTAGGATACGTCCAAATATGCATTTCCAAAATTTAGAATTTAGAGGTAATTTTAATTTTTTTTCACTAGAGATGAGGAATCAGTGAGGAAACAATGCTTATGGTGCCTTAAACAATTTCCTTTATGAAAAAAAATTAAATCTGATTCTAATTGATAACACAAACAAACAATTTGCCCTGTAGAGTTCATAAATTAACATAGCATTTTATATCAATAAAATTTATCAAATTTTTGAAGCATCCTATCTCACTTCATTGTGATTAATCCACTTAGGACAATAATTAATCCACTTAGGACTATAAGTTCATCTGTTACTAGATGACATGTAGACTACATATTACCTTTTGCCAAACAAAAGCTCAAAGGTTGATATTAATATCCACATACAAATTAAATTAAATCATATAAACTCTAGATTTTCTCACTTTACTAGCTATTCAAATATTTATCTATCTTTATTCTAAAATAGAAAATAGATAAATAAATGTAGCACTTTACATGAAACTGTACATACTTATAAGGTACCTGGATCTGAACTGCAACAATATCAGCCCACATAAGAGTACCCCATATACAAACCGTAACTGTAACCAAAAGATAATGTTATCCTATACTCATATTTCACCTTCCTGGCACTAAATTGCCTCCAAAGCTATAACACCTTGCTTTTCTTTGAAAATTGACAATATTCTAATAATATATCATGCACTGACGGCATATTTTTTACGCTTGGGTGCATCGAATATCGAACCCAAGTAAGCCTCGGAGAGAGACAGAACAACCCTGTGGCAAGCCAAAGCTGAAGCTGTAATCATTATAACAAGGGAAGACCAAAAGAACCGCAACATCAATGCTTTACTACTGCTTGCAGATTTCACAATCTTTGAAAATATCACTCGAAGTCGCCGATCTCTAAAGATGGAGTTATAATCATCATATGAAGGTGTGGATGATCGAGCGGATCGACCAGATTCTTTGTTGCTAGGTCCATTGGCCAACATCACCCTGGGATACTGAGTGTCTGTAACTCCTTGTCCAAAAAATTTAATCATCCATTGGCACAGCGCATCGGCTATGACCTTGCAAAGTTGTTGGCGGATGGTCTTTCCCTCCTTTGAAACCATTGCTCTGACTAATGAAGCTCCATCCTGTTCATTCCATGCAAATTAAGTTTTGACCACAAAACAACAAATCAACAAATCATATATCCATAGCACGCTTTGAAAAAGCCAAACGTACAAGAACAATGGATAACCAAGAGGAATGGTGACATAATCTTGAAGAACAAAAATGAAGCAAGATTAAGAGTTTATAGGAACTCACAGCAGTCATGAGAAGTCTTCTTAAAGCAGCGCCATCTTTGGATGGTAAAAGCTTTAAGATCAAGTATGCAACATCAAATGTACCAGTGGCCTTATTTGGTGAATGTTTAGAGGAAGTCACACTACTTGAAGCTGCTAGTTGCAAGGCTTTCCTGACAAGGTATCAGAAGTAAGAGATGATGGTTTACTAATAGTGGTCAGAGAATTTTAATGATAAAAAGGCATAATTTTATAAAAATGTCCCTTCAAATTTTTCAGTATATTTTGGTGCAATAGATATTTGAATCTTTGAGCATGTTAGTGAATTTAGCTTCTCATAATTGTGAAAGTTAGTGTAGATGCTTTTGATATTAGTAGTAATATTGACATATGATATGAGTTCTGACTTTTTCTGTTCTTCCTAATTGAGTGAACTAAACCTAATATCCCCCAAAATACTATATCCTAGTAAGTTGCATACAATATTAGACATAGTCTGCAGATGAAACTGAAAACACCAAGTTAGATAGATCCTATAGTTTGAATTAAAATTCTAAAAATATCGATAACATAAAATATAGTAGATAAGAAATAAAAATAGCTACTTCATGCAGGGAAAACTACATGACATGCCACTATGACATACTTAGTCGCCCCCACCCTCAAGAACACGGAAAGCCTTTTCCATTGGAACTCCTTTTTTTGATTTAGAAGAACCTGAACAGGAGAAACAAAGTTTTAAAAAAAGTGAATAATATATGATACTTCAGCAAGCAATACATGTTCAAGGATCAAATAATAGAGTCTTGATAGCTATTGAAATATTGATAAAGATGAAAAACTACAAAGATTGGTCCAATGAAAATGTTGAAAAAAACGTGACTAAAGAATTTTGAAGAAAAAACATATTACTTAATATTTTATGAGAAATATTATTTTTCCTCACTTTTTGTGGAAAAGGGCTCAGGATCTATTCCTATTTTCTGGTGTTTTATCACCAACAGGCAACTGCAAATAGATTATAACATGTTACGATTCTGTTCTGTGGACTATTGTCACACAGGCCACTGTTATGGGTAAATGTACAATACCGAGTGCAATATTTTCCTTGTTGCAGATGAGTTTTCTGTTAGAAGTTTCCGAACAACGTACGGGTAGGCGGCTTCAAAAGTCTTGAAGTTTCTATCAGCAGCTAGAGCCAAACCTGAAATTGTTCCAAAGCACATTATGAGTGCAAACACATAAAAATTGAATATAAATATTTCAAACTACTACATGTTGATACATACATATTGAATATAAATCAGGAAGAAAATAGATATGAGAATCCAAGAAATAAGTTAGATGCTATTAAGACAGTTTACCTTCGAAGGAGGCTAAGGATCTTAAGACAAGTGTATAATATGCTGGCATACGGAAATGATACTTGAATGCTACAGACCAAATCTTTCCCAGAACCTTGAGGAAAATTCAGAAAAAGTCAGCAACTGAAGAGAAGGAATAAGACAATCATCTGTCTAATTTTCATTGTCTATGAGACAGGGCCTGAAATGTGTTAATAAGTGAGAAGCATCACACACTTTACATTGGATGAGATAGGGCTGGAAAAAGATGTTACTAGATGGGAGGCATCTCTCCCCTTACAAGCTGGTTTAATAAGGGTTGAGTTGAGTCCACTTTAAAAATATAATATAGTCTTAGAGTCTAGTTCAAGATCAGTTGAGTTATCGCTATCGGACCAGGCTCCAGATGTCCAACCATGGCATGAGGAAGAATCTGGATCGAGAGTCCCGCATTGGATGATGTAGAAGAATCAAAGGAAATCAAAATTGATTCTTTTTGGTTTTATTTTATTTGTCTTTTTTAGTCATTATGAGAGATTATTTGTCGTTATTAGTCATTATGGGACATTATTTATATTGTAACTCCTTTTTCCTATATATGTAATCTCAGAATGTAGAAATAAAGTAAGAAAATATTATTCCCTTACTTTCTAGAGATGAAATAGGCCCTCAAAAGTTTATAAGTGGGAGACATCTCTCACTCTACAAGTCAGTTTTGTAAGACTTGAGTTAGTGCTAGCAACACCCACTTGGTGAAATGCAAGAGTCCCACCATTTTGGAATTGGACAACACATTAATTGGTGGGATCACATATATCACTCAATAAGAGAATGAATATTGAACAGAGTGAGTGGTGCTAGCACTGATTTTTATTAATTAGGGCTAGTTTTAGGTAAAGGACAATGCATTCTGTTTCAGTCAAGATTAGTTCAAAATCCTTAAGAGTCCTTTTAGTCCATCTGTCCACACACTCACAGACAGTGGTTTGCACATTCATCTATGTTGGAAATTTCACCTTCAATGCAGCTTGCCCCTAGTCACCTAGTTGCGGAATTCGGGTTGCCTTCATGCAACCTTCAACACATTTTGTTGGGTGTGAAATGGTGGATTTAGTCTCACATTGCCTAAAGATAGAGTATGTGTGTTTATAAAGCTTGGGCAACCCTCACCTTACAATTCGGTTTTGTATGGTTAATTTAGGTCAAACCCAAATTCTAAGAATCTAACATCAACATTCAGTTACTACATATCTTGTTAAAGACAATTCTCACCCTGCTGAATTTCACATCAGGAATTCCATCCTTAAATTCTACTTCCCCTAAGGCATGTTCCAGTTCCTGAAAATAAAATAGAGAATAGAGATTTAGAAAGTTATTGTGTGAAGATATGTTTCAGAAGGATGGAGTCTATACAACAGAAACTGTTTATATAAGAAGGTTATTATTTGGTTCTATTAGTTGATTGCAAAATAACCAAATCCTGAGAAACGAGTATTGTACCATGGTAACAAGCCGGATATTTGTCCCTGGTCTCACCATATCCATATCGATCAGAGCTCGGACAAGGGAAGCCCAGTCACCATTTACTATATGAACTATTGAAGCAAGCATAGCAAATTGATGCCTTTTTTCCATTTGACAGATCAACCCAAAATCCAGAAACCTATCACACAAATAAGTTTGAAAAATCTTTTATATTTTTTTAACTAAGGAAAGCCACATTTTATTTAGATTGGATAAGAAAAGGAAGGACACAAACCCTATTTGTCCTGACGAAGTGTAGCGTAGGTTGCCAGGATGTGGATCAGCATGTAATAAGCCTGTTTCAAGAAGTTGCACCAATGTTGCTTCAACGCCTTTACTGACCTGAATTAACCAATGTGTAATAGAAGTAAACATTCATTAAATATGATGCTCTCATAATAGTGAAACATTCAGATTATCATACACTGATACACTAGTGACTAGACAGGATGAGATTTTAGTAGAATCGGTAACTCTTGATTGAACAATTTTCAGTTGAATAATAAGGGTTAAATATGCTAAGGAAGTTTCTTGATACCATTGACTCCTACCATAATCTAATTGCCAGGAGATTATCAAAATCAAACATCCAAGATATTTAAGTTTTGGCACAGTGTGCAGACAAAAATGGAAAATTGCATTTATGTTTATGTACCAGATCAAGAAGACGTCTTTTTGCATCTAATCTTTGCCTATCTGAATATTCAGAGACCTTTCCAGTAGATACAGAGAACAAATCAGTTGGGCTTTCACCAACCATCCACTCCATGGTCAGAACTCTCTTTTTACTTAAATGTAAAAATATTTTTGGCACGTGCATGAAAGAAAATGATGAGTGAACTTCCTGCATGCGGCAATAACAAGTTCATTGAACAAGCAAAATGTTAATCAATGTCGTCACACACCAATTCAACATAGGATCACAATATAAGTTTAAACACTAATAAAAGATTTCATCAATTTGCCAAAATTTCCAATTTCTAGAACTCATCGAAATGAAACATATTTAAGCTCCAACAGGTATGTATTACCCGAAACTTCAATGCATTTGCAGCCTCTAAAGTGTAATCCAATTCACCAACAAAACCTCTCCCGAGCTCGTCAGCATAAAGGCGTGGATCACTCTTTCTCTTGGCAATCTTTTGCAGCAGCCCCAACTGAGATGGTTAATATACACTCATTTAAGAATTCCGTGTAGAATAATGTAGTTAAAAATCCAATAGAGATAAATAGTCAATACAAACCCCAAGACGAAGAATGTAGATATCCCGCACCACCACGTGACGCAAATTAGGACGCTGAACTTTTACAGCAACATTAACACCATCAATAGTACGGGCAAAGTAAACCTAGGAATAGTAATCAAATTAGTGAGCAAGATATGAGCCAACATACCAACACTTATAAAATAAATGTAGCCACGTGCATCCTATAATAATTTTATATTGTCATAACAAAAAGTACCTGACCAAATGATGCGGCTGCTATAGGTTCCTCAGAAATGTAACTGAAAAATGATTCAAGAGGAGCTCCTAATTCTTCCTCAAGAATCTTCATAGCAACAGTCCTGGGAAAAGGAGGGATTTGATCATGCAATTCTGACAATGCCTACAGGAAGAACGCAATCAAATTATAGATACATACATTGCCAATCAAGTTATTCAAACTTTAGCGGCATTACAATCAATGTACCATCTGACCACCAAAAGTTTCATTTAAAATGCAGATAGAAGCCACATGAAAGGAACACAAATACATTTTTCTGTGCAAATCAGTATTACAGCAAGCTAAAGAACATATTTGATACATAGCCACATATTACCATCCTCTGATAAGATATCATCCCTACCATGACAAATAACTGCCAATACCTTTCCAGGGTCATCGCAAGAAAAAAATGTTCAGCACTAAAGAAGTGGCAATAAAGATGCAGTTCTAATCTAACCTTGGACATCTCAACACCGATGATATCTGGCCTTGTGGAAAGCGACTGACCAACTGCATCGTCAATCAAATGAATGTAAAAAGGATATTTGAAATCTTGTTACTGCAGAAGAGAAATGAAAGCCCCAACAAAAAACCTTTGAAGTGATAGACATGGCAAAAAAATGAAAAATAAAGAATAACAGTGAAATGACGATAATAAATAACTTAACATTTATTATACTAGTACGTCAAATAGATCAGACTCCTTACCTTTTATAAAGGTGGGGCCGAGATTAAGCATTGTTTCCTTTAACACCAATCCAAAATTATATTCAGATGTTTTATCATCCACATCCCCATCTGCATTTATTGGTAGAAACTTTCTAAGCCCTGAAGCTCGAATACTGACCGCGGCAGAGGCAAAGGACGAAAATACCTTCCAAAATCAAAAATAACTCAATAAGGATGGAGTTCAAGGAAGAGTTAAGAAAGCATCTTATCATCAGCTTCAAACGCATCTATCAAAAATGAAATATAGGCTCAACATTTCCATTATGTAAAGTTAATTATGAAAAATAAGAATTGAGAAAAGAAACTTAGTCTAACTCGACCACAAAATCCTAACTCATGGGGAAAAATTATTCAAGCACATGTGGAACCCTCCCTTATAAGCTAGCTATCAAGAAGGAAGAACCTAGGCACTTAAATACTCCACTAACCATGCCATACTACTTGATGTGGGACTTGGACAACCCTATAATACCTAAGTCCTTACCATAGCACTAGCCTCGAGAGCAAACGTTTTAGAGGCTGCACTCTACTATGCTTTACTCAGCCTTCCGATCAGCCCCTCTGTAGGTAGCCCATTCCGAGCCATTGAGAACCAACTCTAATATCAATTGATAGGTATCCAAGGAATTGGGGAACCATCCCTTACTACTTGATGTGGGACTTGGGCACCCCTTAATACCCAAGTCCCTATCAGATTGTCAAAGTCATTATCAGGGGTGTTTACTAACTATAAACCCAACTGATGTGAGATTTTGCCACATTCACCTCACACCCAAAACTAGACATTTGGAGTATCAAATTTAAGAACCAGGAGTGGAATAGACTTCGATGCCGCATTAGAATTGAGAATGGACTTCATCTAACTTGATTCCAAAAGTTTTCGAAAAATTGTACAAGGATTTGAATGGATCAACATTGAGAGGATAACCGATTTGGTCAAATCCCACTAGCTTTCTTATTTTACCATTTCAAGCAGTTTTGTTCCAAATTTAATTCAAATAAAATCTAGAGCAGTTTGATATGGATCAGTTTTTGTTTTGTCCTTTTAGGAGACAGTAAATAAACATGAAATACACAATAATGAAAATATTAAAGTAAACATCTTATTCCATAATCAATTGCTAAAATCTTACAATTAATATAGGAGACGAATGTAAAAGTTTATCAAGAACTTAGTTGGAATTATCTTAAATTAGTGTTTGAATGTGTGTAGATGAGAAACAAAGTATATCGAATGTAAGTTTAGAAAAGGACAACCAAATTCTAATGTCAAGGTGGAAATTGGAGGACATACTATACCACACAAGTCTCACATTTTAGGTACCTTGGTCCATCATAGAAATCGATGAGATGTAAAGCATAGGGTGGATGAAATAGAGGAATGCTTCAGTTGTAATATGAAATAAAAAATACATCTCCAACTTAAACAAAAATAAATCACATAGCTATAAGACCAGCAATGTTACACGGAACTACCTATTGAGCAATAAAAAGAGAAGAGGATAAACTTGTGTTGCAGTCTTGCAGTACGATGAATGAGTGGGTACAGCTAAGAGAGACAATTAGAAATACAACTATTAGAGAGAAAACTAAAGCATCCCCCAGAGGCCACGGTAGAGAAGATAATAGAATCGTGTTTTGGGAAGTTTAGGCATGCATGGAGAAGACAAGTAGAAGCATCAGTAAGAATATGATAGAAATCGGTTCTTTACAAAATAGAATTGGGACAATCTCAGATTTTTATTGATACAGACAGAATTACAGTAGAGAATTACACACAAATAATACATAATAACACTAGGATAATTGTTTTGCAAGGTTTCGAGAGCCTTGCCTCTCCCTTTCCCAAATATTCGAGAGTTGTGTGTCTCTTACTAACCACTCAATAGTTCCAATGTAATAAACTCTCCCCTATCTTCATCGATTTATTCTAAACATAACACAAAGACTTAATATAACGTAATTGCTCCTAATAGCATAATAAATGCCACTAAATTGCTTCTAATAATATAATAATGCCACTTAAAAACATAATGGCTACAAAATTGACCAAAGTCAGTTTGTTCAGTTTTCTTTAATGAGAGGTCTAACAATACTCTCTCCTAAAGTTTCACCTTAGGCTCAAGGTGAAAGAAATACACCGGAGAAAAAATGGATGCTCCCAGACGCCATATCTTGAAGCAGAAAGATTGAGTTGTACAAGAAATAGGATAATCTTCATCACCAGCCTTTCCTTTGAGTAAATTGCAAAGCCATCATTTGAAGGTTTTGCTCGTGGTAGGAAATCTAATGCCTCTGATGGAATGTCCAACTCTCCATCACTTCTCCGGACCTTTACTTCAGTGGCACCTGTCAATGAATCCGCACTCTTCCATTTGCCACCCTCACGATCAAATTTGGTATCCACCGTACAATCTTCTTTTTCATGGTATTTTCGGATGTGTGTTGTCAACTTCACGACAAATCTTTTCTTCAGTGTGAGATGTTATTGGTTCTTGCTTCTCATCTTAAATTCCGTATATGCCATGGTTTTCTTGTTCTTCATTCTGAGTCCAGAAGACAATCCCAAACTTCTGGACGGAATTTCTTAAGAATGGCCTTTGAAAAATCCCACCAAGTATTTGGATTGTTCTCTTTCCAAGAAATCCACCAATCAAGAGCATCTTCTTTAAATGCAAATGCAACAACCCACCAAAGTTCCATCTCTTCATCCATTCTTCTTGCCCTAAAATATTGCTCTGCCAGGATTAGCCACCAATAGGCCTCCCTTCCATCAAATCTTGGAATCAAATCAGCAGCCATCTTCATGCAAAATTTCCAGCACACCCACAAAATCTTCCTGGATTAGAATGGCTCTCATACCAGTTGATAAAAACTGGTTTTTCACAAAGTAGAATTGGAACAATTTCTGATTTTTATTGATACAAACAGAATTTCAGTACATAGAATTATACACATAATAACACTAAACTAACTGTTCCCCAAGGTTTACTTGACCTCTCCATTTCCCAAATGTTCAAGAATTAGGTCTCTCCCATTAAACCACTCAATAATTCCAATATAATAAACTCACCCCTATCTTTCCCCTATTTATTCTAAACATAACACACAAAATTAATAAACAATAACTGCTCCTAATAATGTGATAACTGCCACTTAAGAACATAAGTAGCTACAAAACTAACCAAAGTTATTTTTCCTTAATGAGAGGTCTAACACAATAGTAGCACAAATGGAGGATAGTCAAATATTTAGAGATAGAGGGAGACCAAGTCAAACCATTAAGAAAGATTTGGAAACAAATGTCTATTTGTGGACCTAACACATGACAGGAGTTTATGGCATTGACTAATTCATTTAGTCAAATTATTTAGTGAAAAATTTTTGGTAGATGTTGCTGTTCTATGCAGGTATGGCAACATGGCAATTCTATAAGTTAGTTCTTGCACAGCGCACGCACATGTAAGTTATTTGTTGATAGGACAGGAACAGTTCTCAAAATTAGATATGAAAACAAATCCAATCCAACTAAAAAAAATTGGCTTTTCCATTTTTCTGATTTTGTTTTCAATGTTTGCACTTTGCGTTGTGTTGAATTGATTAGTGAATATTACTATAGGAGGATTGGCAAAATTATTAAAAGCATACTTAACCAAATCCAGCTGATATGAGACATTATGTACACAGGGAAAATAGCATATGGAATATTTTTAGCATGTCTCCTTGCATAACGAAGACAAAATTTAAACATTATACATAAAAGAAAATACACGAGTAAAAAAAGTATTAAATGTTACATGCATTCAAATAAGAAATTAGTCATATAGATGCAGCACATGTACAAAGATCATACCATATGAAGATGCAATTGAGTTCAATACATACAAAAATATTCAACCTTTAATTTAGCATATCCTATAAGAGGGGCAACTAGAGCCTATCTATCACACTTGCCAATAATTCATACACTGATTAAAATCTTTCATGTATTGCAAGTTTGCAACATTCGAAACAGATGCATATTGTAAAAGATCAATTCTTATTATGTAAGTGCTCAAACTCATCTCAACTTGCAATTGTTTACCCCCAAAAAACAAAATCTTGAAACTTTTTATATACAGAGGATTAAATCAAATTAATTTTTTTAAAATAAAAGAAAAAGGCAAGCATTAAGTAGTATCAATTTAGGCTAAAGCACTTGGACCTAAAAATAAATTCCATTTCAAAAAGAAGATCGTTCTTATGAAACTAACAAAATAAAGATACAACTACTTCCTGTATGAGACACTATGGTCCTACAATTCTTCCTACGCCTTTGTCCCTATGTACATTTATATGCCAGTTTATCCGCAGAGCACAATTATCTTCTGCTGATATGTAAAACAGATCACATGACAAAAATCATATTTCAATAAGTAGGTTACATAGAATAGAATAGAGGTATTGTGACTTAAGCTAAAAGGAAAAGTTGATAAAAGGAATATTTCAAGCTATTAAAAGGGAAATCTCCACAACTTAACCTAATTACTAATGAAGGAAAAAGGCAGATTCATAAATGGAAACACAACATGTTTTTGTTCAAATTATCAATCCAATTACCTCAAGCATACGAAGGGCCACAACATGGGGCCTGGCATTGAAATAGTGTGCAACATCCTGGGGATCATAAGCTTCAGGCAGTGGCTTTGACCAAATCTTAGATGAATGATAGAAGTAACTAGCATATGCTTCTAAGGCCTTCAGATCAGACATAAGCAAATCTACTCCAGACAGTCCTGGAAGACAGAGAAGGAATAAGTAAACCATATCTCAGATTGTGGTGCTATTATGCAGTTCAACGCACAATATTTTCATTATCTTAATTTACAAGAGCGCAATTGGAAACCCCGTAATCTACACTCAATGAAGACATCTACAAAAGTAATTTGATTTACATTGCCCAAATATTTAAGAACGGGCACTTCCCTTCCAAATCCAAACTCATTCTCCAAAAGTTCAAAAAATAAGTGATATTCTAATCAATAGACAACAAAATACTATAAAGCAACACTCATATAATCGCAAAACTCAATGTTTTTTCCCTATAAAATGAAAGAACAGCCAGCAGAACAGGTTCAAGTTAATTTACAAAAGAAAGAAGAAGAAAAATCAGATCAACTCACACAAAAGCATCACATTCTCACAGGAATCATCATCATTCACCTCCACCAAGTAACCTAGAACATGCATAACGCTCTATTTGGATAAACAACTTAGTTAAACGCTTGTATAAAGAAAGACAAAACAAAGTAAAACTGATTACATATAAGTTGTAATCAGTTTATGTATGTGCTACCCTTTGGAGCTTATAGAAACAAGTTAAAAATAAAAACAACTTAAGGACACGTCATAACTGCTTATGCCAATAGATAAAATCAAATATGCTAATTGATAGCAACTACAGAAACACCACATAACACTCTCCTCTGGAAAAGAAAAAAAAAACATTTTTCGCTTTACAGCCATGTCACTAGCACAGAGCATCTTCTCAGTCCAGAATTTCCAATAGAGTTAATCTAGTTATCACCATTAATCAACCAAATAGACCCAAAAACATCCTGAAGTCTGAAGCAGCTATACATCAAGTCTAGCAATATCCGATACCCAACTCACATAGAATTATGCCAGATCAAAAACAGAACAGACCCACAACTATTTCAAGCCAATTACACATTACCTATTATCATCAACCACAAAAATAACCAATATCCATTTTCACACCAAATTAAGCAAATACAAGGTCATCAATTTACCTGGGTACCAAGGCTCTGGCCAAGAAGGGGTGGAAAAATTAGAAGCAAGAGGGTCTTCGAGATTACGAAGCCAAACAACTTCATCAATTTTCTTCGTAATCTGAGGAATACGAAAAGCGTCGTTGGCCCACGCAACGCCATTGTTAAATCCTCTTTTGAGGAAATCCATATCCTTGCGAACAACTTGCCCGAAGTGACCGAAATTCCCCAGTGCTCGTTGCTTCTGATGATTCTTCTTCTTCTTTTTGCCGGAGGACGTAGCGGTCATTGCAAAGGGAAATAACGGAGGTGCTGTCACCGTCGCCATGGGCGGAGAGAGGAAGAAGTTGGATTGAGAGGATCAAAAAGCGAATTGAAGAAGAAGATGCATTTATTGTTGTTGTTGTTGTTGCATGTGAAATTGGTGATAGTGAAAAGAATAGAGATTGGTAGAAGTGGAGTGGTGATGTGTGGCTATGGGATAAAGTTACGATACGACGACGATGAAATTGAAGTCACACTATTGTTATGGACTTAATGTTAAGTCAAAACTTGATCATCATTATAGTATGTGCTCTTAATCTCTTTTAGTTTTAATTGTTTTTAGGAGAAAAATTTTTATTGTCTACTGTATTATATTTAGGGGTGGCAAACGGGCATGTCCGTCCCGTTTAGGTCCGTCCCGTAAAAGTCCGCAAAAAAATTAGGTGGGGTAGGCATATTTGAGAGTGCGGGTTTAAAACCTTGTCCTGCCCCGCAAAAAAGTGAGGACGGGGCGGGAAAAGCTCGCGGGCATTGAACTTTGAGAATTTCTTTGGCCACCTCCCAACCTTCTAGCTCACCTCTGGTGAAAAACCCAGAATACCCCTGACTTCGGAAATGAACTTCCGAAATGCAAGAAAAAGGTGTTTTCGGAGATGCATCTCCGAAAGCGCCTTTCTTTTAAAAAAATTTGACTTATTTCGAAAATGCACTTCTGAAAACACCATTTCGGAAGTTCATTTCCGAAATACTGCGCGTTTTGCAGATTAAGCAAAACAGCCCCCTCCCCCTAATCATTTACCCTAATCTTCTTCCAAACTCACACCCCAAGAGATTTTTGTGCAAACCAGTTCCAAGCTACCTCAAAGGCTCCAACTACTTGCTCTATTACAATTAAAAGTCCTCAAATCCATTCAATCGGTAAGCATTTTGATTTTAAGATCTATGATTAAAATGTATATTAGGGTGTTTACAAATAGCAAAAAATGTATTAGGTTAGGTTTATACTGATATTTAGGATGTGTAGACATAGGTTTGATGTTTGGTTTTGGGGTCTGCCTTGGGAGTTGCAGAAAACTCCATCGCAGGGGTGTTTCGGAAGTTCATTTCCGAAAACACCTCCATCCCAGTTTTCGGAAATGAACTTCCGAACTGTATCAGAATTTCAATTATTTTTGTTTCTTCTTTTGTCTCGCATATTAATCGATTTCAATTGTTTACAGGAACATGTCAGGCAACCAACCAGCACGCATCAGACGGGGGAGAGAGTCTCAGACTGCGTGGGCTAGACGCGAGCGGGCGGCGGCGCAGCTGGCGTCGGCCCAGGGACGGGGGCAGGGCCGGGGACGCCGTGTGCGAGTTCCCGTGGACGTGGGAGAGGGTACATCTGCTTCAGGATCTAGGAGTCGGCTGGCTCGGGTATCTTCTTCCCGCCAGCGAGAGGAGGAGGAGGAGGAGGAGGAGGTGCCAGTGCCATACCACGAGCTGGAGGGTGTACCGGATGTTGACCCTCCAGCCGGGGAGGAGGATGAGCAGGAGGATGGCTATCCGGGAGGGCCCTTTGACACTTCCGTGCTGATTCACTACCACGATCACGTCGCTCGGCGGATCTGGGAGGGAGAGGTATTTTTTTAATTTAACCGTTTATTTGTCACCATTTTTTATAATCTAACCGTTTATTTGTCGCTTATTTAATATATGTCCGCTTATTTAATATATGTCGCTTATTTGTTTTTTTGTAACAGGAGAGAGAGCCGCTGAAAATGGTCAACCACGCCCGCAAGATTTTCGGTCTGTTTAAACCAGCAGCTGAGTGGTTTAACGACCATGTGCGAGGTTCAGGGCTCAGCGGGCTCTGCATGACGGGGTACACCACCATCAGCACCGGCATGCAGGGGGCATTTGTGGAGCGCTGGCACAAGGAGACGTCCTCTTTCCACTTGCCGGTTGGGGAGATGAAGATCACTTTGCACGACGTGCAGTGTCTTCTCCACCTGCCGATTAGGGGGCCGCTGTTGACCCACTCCAAGATCCAGAGGGTGGAGGCCATTGAGTGGATGATGCTCTACTTGGGCATGGAGCACGAGGTTACTCACTATGAGTGCGCCACGACTTCTGGGCCTCATGTCCGGTTCACCACACTGAGCACTTATTTTGACCACCATCTGGACGCGGCTGTCGATGCTGAGGGTGAGGGTAACCAGCTGTTCACAGAGTATCACCGCGGCTGCGCTCTCCGGTGCTGGTACATGCATGTGGTAGCCGCTGCATGCTTTGTGGACAAGAGTGCCAGGTACGTCGACGTGACCTACCTCCGCTACTTCATGGACCTGGATACCGTTCACCAGTGGAACTGGGGGGCAGCTACTCTGGCATACCTCTACCAGAAGCTGAATGAGGCCTCCAACTGGAGGACGAGGCAGTTGGTCGGATCCTGCACACTGCTTACGGTACGTTTTATTTTAACACATTATCGTATTTATTTATTTATTTATGTTTCGTATTTATTTTTAATACATTATCGTGTTTCTGTTTCAGAGCTGGATCATCTCCTACTTCTCCCGCATCCACGGCTTTCACATCGATCCTGCGTACGTGGACGCCATGCCTAGGGCCGCCAGATACGCTCTCCAGAGGGGGAACGATGCGGTGGGACCATACCGTCTGTACTTGGACCGCACGATGCACGACGACGTCACCTGGAGGCCGTTCGTCGACTACGCTCAGATTGTCCCCTTTGACGGCATTGCTCTATACTCAGGCTGGTTGGCATGCGGGACCGGCATCATGGTCCGGTATCTCCCTGAGCGGTGCATGCGTCAGTTCGGATTCGTGCAGCGGATACCCAGGTCACCCTTTGAGGCAGTTCCCGACACAGTGACCCGAGTGCAGCTCACTGCCATATGGGAGGACTGGCAGCATCATGTGGTACCGCAGGAGTACCGTCTCACTCGGGTCACACAGGACTGGCACAGTGAGGAGGGGTACGTCACATGGTTCTACCGGGTGTCCCATCCTCTACTGAGACCCGACGTTCCCGGCGCTCCTAAGCCAGCACATGAGGAGATCCTGGAGAACCAGCAGGCCGAGGATGACCACGCCATTGACCTCCTGCCGATCTGCCAGCGGATAGAGATGCTTGTGCGGGACGCCTTGGATCGGGGTATCGTTCTTCAGGGCGGTCCAGATGCAGTCGCCGTGATGGAGGCGATCGTCACTGATGCGGGCCGTGCGGCGGGGTACAGGCGGCAGAGGAGGGCTCAGGGTGAGAGGGTTAACCACACCCAGTAGTGGTCGGGTTTATTTATTTTTTGTTTTCAGATTGTATATTGCGCACACTATTACTATTTGGTTCGGCTTGTATATATTATTTGGATTTTATTTATCGTATTAGTATTTTCTGTTTATCTGTTGCTTATTTTATTTGGCGTTTGCGTTTAATTAAAATGCGAGACTGTTTAAGAAATAACATTAAAAAAAAAACACAGTTTCTGCATAATTCGGAAGTTCATTTCCGAATTCACCCATGAGGTGTTTTCGGAAGTTCATCTCCGAAGACACCCCCCATGAGGTGTTTTCGGAGATGAACTTCCGAATTATGGAAATTTTTTTTAAAAAAAAAGCGCTTCGGAAGTTCATTTCCGAAGCAGGGGTATTTTGGGATTTTCGCTGGGGGTGACCCCATAGGGAGCCGGGCCCGTTTTGCCACCCGTAATTATATTGTATTATGCAGGACCGGTCCTTTGAATTTGGGTGCCTTGGGGGAATTAAAAAAGTGGTGCCCAAAAAATTTTTTAACAATAAATATATAAGAACAAAAGAAATAATTGGATAAAAACACATTTTTATTTGACACTGTGCAAAAAGAGACTTATACTACATCAAAACATAAACCACTATAAAGAGACTTATTCTTCTTATTCTTTTTCTTCTTCTTCATGATCCGATATTTTTTCCTATAAAAAATTGACCAACCCTTTAAAATTATTTAAATATCATCCTCTTTGCATTTTTTGTTGCAAAATCATTAATAATTTGTTCATAATCAAGGTTCTTCAAAAAATTATTTTCAATTGAAATCAACGCAAGATTATTTAATCTATCTTGTGACATAGTAGATCTCAAATAAGATTTTAATAATTTTAATTTAGAAAAACTTCTCTCAGCAGATGCAACACTGATAGAAATATTTAATATTATTCTATAAGCTATGCATGCATTAGGAAAACAATTAAAAGTATTTAAAGAACTCAATATCATATAGCTTGATTTTAATTCATCTGTTAAAACTTCTCTAATCACTTTCAATTCTTCAAACAAAATTTCACCATCAAGATCAAGAGAATCGTCATGTTTTAAACAAGTTTCAAGATGTGTACAACATGCTTTCAAGTCACTATCAGATAATGATCTAAGCCTTTCAATACTAAATAAGAATCCAAAAATATTTTCATATGTGCTATACTGCTCAAATCTTCTATCAAGTGAGTCAATTGTTTGATCTACAATATATAAGAAATAGTGATTTCGAAAAGACTCTTCAGCAGACTCAAGATTCAGTTGTGCGGGTTGAGATGGATTTTCATCATAGTGTTGTTTTCTATGAATTTTACGTTTTTGAATAAACACACGTTCAATCTTCATTTCATTTCCAATCTTTTCAGCACTAGCCTTAGCATTTATAAATCCAGATTCTCTATATTTTTTCAAATACTTGATCAAACATTTTACTAGTTCAATAGCCACATCAATACGCATGTCTTTTTTTTTTTGCAAACTTTTGATAATTTCATTAACAGCAGTTAACAATTCAAACCAAATAATAATAGCTCCTAAAAACTCAAAGTTTCCAATTCCATGAGTTGCTAAAGATCCGGCTTCACTCTTAATTTTAGGATCATTATCTTGTTCAGCTAGTTGAAGTAGTTCTTCTCTTACATCTGAAGTTTGAGATTTAATTGCATATACACTATTCACATGACTTTCCCAACGTGTTTGTGACAATGGTTTAATAGTTAAACCTTTCACATTATCTCTAAGAATTTTCCAACGTTTTGTCGAATGAGAAAATACAGTATAAATATGTTGTAACACTCCAAAAAAATCTTTAGCTTTAGTACAAGAATTTGCAATATCACAAAGTGTCAAGTTAAGGCTATGACAACCACATGGTATGTATAATGCCCTAGGGTTAATATCTAATAATTTTCTTTGTACACCTTGATGTTTACCTTTCATGTTTGATCCATTATCATATCCTTGTCCTCTCACATTATTAATATATAGACTAAGAGTTTCTAATACATTTTTTAATTCTTCAAACAATCCTTGACCTGTTGTGTCATAGACTTTCAAAAATTCTACAAAAAACTCTTCAACTTTTATTGGACTTGTAGAAACATCCACACAACGTATAATTAGAGTCATTTGTTCTTGATGACTTACATCAGGAGTACAATCAAGAATCACAGAAAAATATTTTACTTCTTTGATTTTTTCGACTATTGCACTTTTGACTTCATTACCTAACATGTTAATCAATTCATTTTTAATCTTATGACTAAGATAATGATAATGAATTTCATTATTCTTAATATGTTCAAAATGTTTTTGCATGACAGGATCTCATTCAGCAATCATTTCAACAAGAGAAAGATAGTTTCCATTGTTTTCCACATTAATCCTCTCATTTTTTCCATGAAATGCTAAATTTTGCTCAGCTAGATATCTAGTAACATAAACTATCCTAAGTAATACATCTTTCCAATGTCTTTTTTCATTTCTTATAAGCTCTTGAAGATGTTTATCAATTGTTATATTTTTTTTAAATCTAATTTGTAAGTCAATTCATTTACTCATGAAAGACATGTGTGCACAGCTTGATTCATGTTCTTTAAGCCTTTCATAAATATGTTTCCAATCATTAAAACCTTCATTTGCTAAGCGATTCATTTTACTACTTGTACCAAATAACTTACACCAAAAACACAAAACTCTATCCAATTCTTTTGAATAAACAAGCCAATTCCTATCTTGCTCTTCTCCATTAGAACAATAACGGATATAACATGATGGTGAGAAATGTCTACCAAAAGTATCTTTAGGATCATTCACAATTGACACATCTCTTATAGGACCATTTCTAAGTAATTCATCTCTTAAGTCATTGCTAAGGTTATTCATGTTCTTGGATCATAAATGTCCAATAGACTAGACTCGTTATGTTGTTCATCAACAAAAACAAGGATATGTTCATTTTCATTATTATAACCTTCATCATCAAAAATTTCAGCTTCATCATCATCGTCATCTTTATTTTCATTATTTTCAACCAAAATATTTCGCTCTTCAACAATCCTATTTAGTTGTTCATTCTCTAAACTCTCAACTTCAAGGTTCAAATTACCTAGATTTGCATCATTCGAAATAGAAATTGTAGGGTGTTTCTCAAAAAATTTATGAATAGCACCCTTTTGAGATTTATTATCAATTTCAATTAGTTTCTTTCTTTTTCGTTTTAGATGACCAGACAATTGTTTTCTAGGCAACATTTCAAGCAATCAAAGAGATGAAACAATAGTACCTGATGTTGATTTTTAATCTTCAACTTAAATTCTGATCAATTTGTTCCAAAAGCCTTTGAACACCAAATCAAACTTGATATTGAAAATTGAATATCAACATGAAACCTTTATAAAATTCATTGATATTAAAATTAATACCGTTGAATAATATTGACACAAAATTCATAAACCTTTATAAAATTCAATGATATTAAAATTAATACAATGAATAATTTAATTTATATCGACAAAATTCAAATGATATAGCTTTCATAATCATACCGTTGGGTACATATTGAATAATTTTCATACCGTTGGGTTACATATACGTTGCATATATATTCTAATATTATTTCACTTAATTGCTCTAAATCATATTGAATAAAAACTTTCCAAAACTTACTTGAATTCAAAATTGGCAAGGTTAGAGATTCCTAACTTACATCAATAATATAAAATATTGTTTATATGATTATTTTAATTATTTTAATTTTAGTGACTCAATTAAATTTTGTAGTTGTTAAAATTATGAATATATTAATTGATTTTATTCGAGTCTATAATTTATATATGAGAAATGAGAATCTGTTATTAATTTTGACTTTGTAGTGTCCCTATAAGTTTGCTAGTCAGTATTTTGTTTCTAACAATTATTTTTATATTAAAATATTTTCTTTGAATATATATAGGGGGTAAAAAAAATTTTGGTGCCCCTAAAATTATGGGGCCCTGGGCTCCCGTGCTCAGGGTCACCCCTGGTATTATGTTACATTATGTTTAAATAGGTCTACGTGGAAGTTCCTAAATTAGATTTTGGATAATTATCGAGAGGTTTGCTACGATGAGATGTGAAAGAAAGGGTAAGTATGAGGAACATGTCAGGAAACTAAAACATGATGACACTAGAACCAGGAAATAAAATATATGGTGGGTTGATGTGTGGTCGTGGGTAAAGTTACGATAGGACGACGATGATATTGAAGTCACTATAATATTATGGATTTTATTGTTAATTCGAAACTTTGATTACAATAGTATGTGATGTTAATCTCTTTCAGTTTTAACTTTTTTAGGACAAATTTGTTCGAAACAAAAACATATTATTCAAAAATATTGTATTTGTTTCAACTTTTAACCAATTATATTTTGTTTTCAAAATATAATTTATATGTGGGTCGTTTTATGGGTTGTTCATTACACTTTCTATATGTTTCTCTCAAATTTTATGAAAAAAATGTGCATTCGTTATGTCTAGATGATAACTTTCAGATGCACCATGATCAATCAATTAAGTTGTTTTTTGAAATGCGAAAAGGTGTAGGAAATTTTTCAATCTTGAAGATAACTTCTTTACACAGTTACATAATCCAAATGTTATCTTCCAAATCATAACGTTTTATACATAATTAGTTTGTTAAACTCTCTCACTCAAGATTTACGTCATATTCTTTAAACTCTCTCACAAATTATTTCTTTATGCAGTTATGGTGTTTGGTAACACAATGAAATTGTATTTCGACATTAAAATCCTCATAATTATCCTAATTTACAAGTAATGCATGTCTTTATCTCATTTGATTAATTCATAATATGTTACGTTATGTTTATATGGGTCTATATGGAAGTTGTAAAATTAGGTTTTGGGATAATTATCAGGATGTTTGATTCCGATTCTGATAAAAGATCGACATTTGCTACGGTGAGATGCAAAAGAAAGTGATGAGTATAAAGAACATGTCTTGAAATTGAAACATGATGACACTATAATAAGGAAATGTAGACGTAATTTTAAGTTGCATGGGTACCACATGATAAAAAAATGTTTAGAAATTTAATATGATATGCATTGTACATAAACATAGATTTGATCACAAGTTAGTCAGTCATCTTAATGTTACTCCTTTAGATTATGATGAGAAGGAAATTGTTCTTCAGATGACGATGAACATGGTTCAGCCTAAAAACATACTTGAAATTTTGAAAATTAAAAAGACATGATAGTGTCTCAAATATTAAGCAAAATTATAATATTCGGCACAAAAACAACAGTGCGATAATGGGTCTAAGATCTAAAATGCAACAATTGTTGAAATTGTTGAAAAACGCCATATGTTTCTAGGTAGAAAGTGTGTGAGGATGGAAAATTTGTTCAAGATATATTTTGGACATATCCTGAATACATCAAGTTGCTTGAAATTTTTTTCATAGTATTGATAATTGATTCATTATATAAAACCAATAAATGCATGTTACTTTTGCTTGAAATTATTGGTGTTACTTCTATAGAGATAACATATTCAATTGAATTTGCTTTTTGGAATGTTAAAAGAAGGATAATATTACTCAGGCTCTAAAAATGTTTCACAATCTATTGAAATACTTGGAAAATATGTCATAGGTGATTGTCATTAATCGTGATACTTCACTAATGAATTATATTACAAAAAAGTGTCTACGTCATATGTTTTATTTTTTCGGTATCATAACAAAAATGTGAGATGTAAAACTAAGAGAACCTTGGGAAACAAACAAATCAAGGGTGGAGACAAGAAAATGATCAAACTTATACAAATATTGAAACCCACAATTGAAGTATGGAATGTTCTAATTAGTTTTTTTATAGAGGAATCATGTGTTGATTATGTCATGCAGTTCAAAAGTGTGTGAGTGTAGTATCCAAAAAATTTAAAATATGTTGAAACTACAATATTTGACTAACTGGATGAAAAAATAGTTTGTGTATCGACTAATCAGGTTAGACACATTGGCAACACCACCACAAACAAAATTGAATTCGATCATGGTTGATTGAATAAATAGTTGGAAGATAGTAAGAGTGATTTTTGCAAGGGTTGAAAAGCGTACTTGCTAAAAAAAGTACAGATGTGTGGCACCCCTAGGCTGGTAGTGGTGGCCATAGGCTTTAGTGTTTATATGTGTTATGCAAGCTCACGAGGGTGAGGATCCCTGTTTTGGAAGTGTTTTATGTGTGGCCAGTTCAAGCTGACTAGGTTGATAAGCTCTATTGTAGGGGTGTTTTTCGGTGAATATCAAAATGTCCTCTCAACCATAAGGTTAAGGCACTTATAGAGGCCTATGGGACTGAATTTAGGGTTTCCTAATGGGTAAAAAATTGTCTCTCCTTGACTGTGAGACTTGTTGGCTGCCTACTTCTCAGGGAATCATGACCTTGCCACTTCATTGTATAGTTATGAACTGCATACACGTCACCATCAATGTTTCCCATTAGAACGAGCCACATACTAAGTGGGGATCATGACTAGGAGACATATTTTGGGGCGGGCATTTGATGATGGTGTTACCCTAGGGATTTTAGCTGAAGAATTCGACAAAGAATAAGAATGACAATATTTGAAAATAACTAAGTATTAAAAGACCCAGTCTTCAACACACTAGTCATGTCGATCAAGATGGTTCGACTAACTTATCAGATGATTTAGAACTTAGTGTATTTTGAATTCCAAGGATAGAGAACCCAATGTTAAATATGCTTGGATCTCAACCCCAAAAGCTAACTTAAATAGGGAGGTCGTTCTCACATATTTATACAACCAACAACCCGGGAACCTAAGCAAGCAATGCGGGACTTCAACCAAAATTCAACAACACAACTATCAACTTGAACACACACCCTCACGCCTAGCATGGGCATGGATCAAATATCCATATTACAATCCTTAACCCGACTCTTACTGATGTTGGTGAGCCTAAGAGAATCGGGAGCACCAATGAGACTATTACAAGAGAGGGAGATGCCACATACCGGTCCAAAACCTTAAGGTGATAGGTGTGTCGGTTCTCCCACTTATAAATGTTCAAGTCTCCATATTACTAACCAATGTGGAACTTACCCACACTACTCACACTTGTAATTCTTTTTTCAATACTCTCCCTCATGTGTGATTCTATCCATAATGCTTCCCCTCAAGTGGAAGCTCTTTTATCCACATACACTTGTATCCCTGTTGACATTTTTTAAGTGGACACCTCCTATGGCCATTTCGATACAAGTAAGTTGGTCCCTTCACTTGAACCAAGGTCTCATGATACCATTTGTTAGGGAAATTCGGGGGGGGGGGGGGGGAACACGGGGGAGCATTTTAACTTGGGACATTTCCTTTTGAGCAACACACCTTTGAAGGAGACACGTCACATACTCACCCAAAACCTTAAGGTATTGGGTTAATGGGTCATCTTTCATATAAATCCAACATTTCATCCATTTATACGCGATTTGGGAATTTAGCCACTCACACTTAGACCTAACATTATCCCACACAAGTGTGATTCCCCCACATCCTATAACAGAATCCAACACCGGATCCAGCTCCCTCTCCTCCACGAAGCCGAACCAGACTCTGATACTATTGTTGGGGAGTTCGGGAGAGTTGGGAGCACCAATGGGACTAATTCTCTAGGATCACAAAAGAGAGAGATGCCACATATCATCCTAAAACAATAAGTTGATAGGCGTGTAGGTTCTCCCACTTATAAATGCTCAATTCTTCACACTCCTAACCAATGTGGGACTTCCCCACACTACTCACACTTGTAATTCTTTTTCAACACCAAAGGCACCTACTAAGTCTGGTTTTGAAGAGTCTCATGAACAGATCAACGAGATTAGGATCACTCTCTCTTTAAAACATGTCTAGAACCTTGAAAAGGTTTGCACAAATCACCACATCGACGTGAAGATGTGGTGTAGAAGTGTCGGATTCGACCCGCCTATTAGATGTTGGGGACTTAGTGCATTTTTTGAATCCAAAGGTCAATTGCACTAGGTCTATTCTATCACGTTTTTCTTATAATATGCAACATTAGTCTTTATCAATATACATAAACATATGGCTAATTGAGGCTGGAAGGTGGACAATGATCCCCAAATTTTGATGTTATTTTTTATTATGTTAATATTTTAAACCAATATATTTAAAAATTAACAATTTAACTTGTTGATTGTGAGAGAATAAGTTAAATAAACAAGTTTTATGATTTAGACTGCACCAATATACTAATTAATAACTTTAATTTATTGTATCTAATAATAATAACCATTTATTAGGAATCGATGAACTTAGATTGTTTATTGTAATAGCGTCATAAAGTTATAGAACTCGCTCGTTTGATTTTACATCAATATTCGGGACTAGTTAACATTAAGTTACCGAAAGTGTAATTCGTACCATTTGATATCAAATCAATGACAAAGATTGATTGCCGCTTGTAACTGAGTGGTAAATTTATTGCAGAAAATTTAGATCTAAAATTGAGATGTCCATTTTAATAGGAATTTGTTGTAGCGAGAAACAATAAGTAACATGAAAAATAGATAAAAATTACTGACAAGAGTTCTTATATAATAATCAAAATAAAATAGACCCAAATGTTTAACATTATTCAAACAAAGAAAATGCAATAACATTAAAATCTAAACCAATGACCACGACCGCAATTTAAAACTATGTTTCTATGACTAAGAATAAGAAGAATAAGATAAGTGTATCTTCCCATGTTCCTCAAGAAATTTATCAGATTCAAAGATTTCAAAGCAATACATACACTTATACACTTTTACATTTACAATATCAACTTCGTTTCCACTAACACCAACTTCTTCAGATAAATTATTAATTTCCTTATGCTTTTTATCATGTCCATCAATATCTTGATAAGATTTAAACACTTTGTGACAAATATCACACTTAATTCCAATGGTGCCATTTTCACAATTTTTTTGCCTTCTTTTGATAGTATTTCTCCTCGATTTGTTGCCATTCTTTCGCACAAATAATAACCAATGTTTTAGCAGCTTCCATATCAAAATCATCATACACTAATTGAAATTGTGAACTCTCTTCATTTTCTTCAGCCACATTAAATTGTGCATTCTCTTCTCTTTCTTCAGCTACACTAAATTGGGTATTCTTTTCTTTTTCTCCAGCCACATTGAATTGTCTACGACTGCATTTCGATCTTTTTCCAGTTGGGTTTTTTGGATAAAACTCAAACACATGTTTCCTACCAAAGTTTTCTAGGTTGTAATAACAATTTCTTTTCAGAGATCTAAGATTGTGTATAGAGTTATTTCTTGTATTGGCAATTGAGACACAAGATGTAGTGATAAAGTGATTTGGATGTTGGGTTGACCCTACTGAATATTCAGGAGCTTGGCTATTTAATGGAGGTTTTGGAGGGATTGGCAATTTGGAATAGTGAGACTTTATGTGGCCTCCCAAAGCCTTACCATTAGAAAAGAACTTATTACAAATGGTGCATACTCGACCATTATTCTCCATAGTTGGAGAAAATTCAACACTCCTTACCCCTTTGCTTTCTCTTTCTTTTGAGAAATCCTCATATGATTTTGTACCTTTAAAAAGATCAAATAAATTACATGCATCTAGCTTATCAGTGCAGTTGAATGTAGACTGTTAGATTAGACAATGTACCTTCCTAATGAATAAGGAAAAAAAATAAAGTTGCACAGAAAAATAAAAAATGGTATGATATTATTAATTTAGCATTTGAATATTTCCATCACTACAAAATAATTTAAAATTTACCAATTGACGATAATTATATGAAAAAATAATTAATTAAAATTTTAAGGCATTAGATAATGCATTCATGTAATTTTTAATTTGAAATAATCCAAAGTAATTTATGTTTTAATTATTGATATTTTTTATTCATTATATATTTAATTTTAAATTACTATAGATATATTAAGTGATAGTGTAAAATTTTAATATTATTACTCAATTATATTTCATTATAATTGTGAAATATGATTTGATGACATTGTGATATATTTTTTATTATCACTATATATTTTAAACTAGCTCCTTTATATAGGCTCAACTCATGTTGATTGTGAAGAGGATGATTTGCTCACAAAAATATATTTGATTGTAAAACTTAAAAAAAAAGCGGATTCACTATATTCCTACTCAAATACCATACATATTCATTGTTGTGGATAACGACAAGGTTAAATTCAATTAATAATTTATTATGTGAGAGAAATAACAGTATCAACCAAAATAAATGACATTCAGCAATAATGATCAATAAACATAAAATATAACAAAATAAAGCGGAAAAAGACGAAATGTTTGTTTATCCAGTTCGATCAAAAAGATCTATTCTGGGGGAGAGAGCAACCCTTCAATTCACTATACTCAGAAAGTTGTTACAATAGATTACATATGAGTTACAAAAAATAGTATTCGCCTTAAGAGTTCATAAGAACAACCCTAAAGGCTCCCAAGAACAAACCCCTATTTTCTACCCTAGTGTTTCCTAATCTTTCCAATTCTCAATATATAAATCACTCAAATCCAAGATTTAGAAGTAATTGGCAATCCCCTTAGATAACTCCAAAGGTTTTCCAAAACCTTTGTCTTTCTAAGTTTTCCTTGAGAATACCACAAACCTTATAAACCCTAAGATTGTATAATCCTTGACCCTAAACATTTTTTCTCCCTTTTACTCTAAAGTTCTAAATTATCATTCTTTCAAACAACTAAGAGATACATATATAATAGCTAAAACCCAAGCCCAAAAAACACAACCCATTAATTATTAAAATAAAATATTATAATATATTTTATATTAATTTAAACTGTTTCTAAAGTAATATATATATATATATATATATATATATATATATATATATATATATATATATATATATATATATATATATCTAATATTCTAACATTAAATAACGGATCCGCAAACCAAACTGGTCAAACTTGAAATTCGCGAACTGGTCAAACCGGACATTCTTGCTCTTTTCGGCTTTCTGATTTTTGGCAATCTCAAAATATGTTTTCTTTCTATTCATCAAAAAAGGTTTTAAGGCATACTTCAACAATCTCAACCTTGACTTCAAACCGTGTTGATGTCAATTTAACCATCAACAACCCTGCTGCTTTGTACCATGTTGAAACTCTAATCAATAATCTTGATCAAATTCAAGCAACCCTTGAATCTTGATCTTGCCAATTGTCTCCACTTGTTTCCAATTACCCTTTTCTGCCTAGGTAATTTAACAAGCCCACATGTATGAGTCTTCAACCATCGTTGACTCCATCTGCTTTCGAATGCTTCTTTGAAGGTCATTCTTTCTGAATTTTTCTACCCTTCAACCACATTCAAAGTATAACACCCAAGGCTAGCATAATCGTTCTTTTGAGATGCTACAACCCCCCTTCTTACCTTATCATGAGTCAAATAATAATCAGAGATCTTTGTAACGGTTCCCTCACTACTGCTAGCATCCATAGTAGGAAACTCCACCTCAAACTGAGTTTTCTCCATTATAGTTTTTAACAAATTTATCCCTTGGCTTTCACTATTCTTCCTCTGAAGAAATTCTCTACCAAACAAGTAAGCTTCTTTGACATCAACCCTTCCTCAAAAAATCAATAACAACTCAGCGGTTACATGCATTTTTATCCCTTATTTTATGCAAAATTCATTATACACTTCTGCAACAGCTTCAAGGAATTCATAAAGCCTTGAACTCAATCTTATAGCTCTTCCTTATCATAAAAGCCTCCACTAGTTAATGATGAATGAATAACAACATTTAAACCTTCTAAAATATATAGACCACATATTTTAGACCCATTAACAATAATCAATTCATCACGCCAAATCTTCAATACTCCGCGTTCAACTCTAGTGCAATAGCCTAGAATATCAAACATACTTATATATAACAAATTTTGCTCGAGTTTTGGAACATACTCACATTATGAAGAAGAAACTCTTGATCATCTAACATTTTAAATATGACCGTACCAATACCATGAACTTTGCAACCCTTATTATCACCTAGGTGAACTACTCCACCTCGCCCCAACTTCAAAGTTCAAAGTATTTTATTCTTGGACACATGTGATAAGAGAAACTTAAGTCAATAACCCAACTATCTTCAGTTTCTAAACTCGATACTACTAGTGCACCAACATCCTCATAACCATCCTTATCCAAGGCAACTGCAACTTAAACACAATCTTCATTGACCTTTCTCTCAGGACAATCCTTCTTAAAGTGACCAGTTTTTTGACAATTAAAATTTTTTACCTTTGATTTGTCAAACCCTATTAATTTGGACATCCCTTTACGCTCACTTCCTCCTCTTGACACATTTAAGCCTTCACCACTATCTTCAATCCTCAAATCTCCTGCCATTGAAAATTCTTTGGATTTTACCGCCGTTTGGACTTCATCCAAAGTGATAGTACCTTCCTTACCATAAAGGAGGACATCTATAAAGTGCTCAAAGGATCAGGGTAAAGAACTCGACAAGAGTAAAGCCTTGTCCTCATCATCAATTTTCACTTTAATATTTTTAAGATCATCAATAATCTTGTGAAGTTTTGTAACCTGTTGAACTATGGATTGTTCTCTACCATTCAGAATGAATAAAGTTGTTGTTTCAGACACTACCTGTGAGTCAAAGACTAGGTCATATACAATGATTCAAGTTTTACCCACATAGCAACTGCAGTTTTCTCTCTGACGACTTCTCTAAGAACTTTATCCTCGAGGTACAAGATAATGGCACTCTCGGCCTTCTCCATCATCTCGGTCTTTGCTACTTTAGGTAGGTGTGTAGGAATCGATTACTCGCCCTTCAAAGCATCAATACAATTATCTTGAATTATAATTGCTTGCATCTTAATTTTCCACAACCCAAAATGGTTGTTTCCAGAAAATTTCTCGATCCCTCATTTATCCATGGTGCTCACTTGTAAACAATACCCCTTGGCCCACGGTGGGTGCCACTTGTTGTGGATTACGAAAAGGTTCAATTCAATCAATAATTTATTATGTGAGGCAAAGAACAGTAGCAACCGAAATAAATGGCCTTCGACAATAATAACCAATAAGCAGAAAATATAACAGAATAAAGCGAAAAGAGATGAAAAGTTTGTTTACCCAGTTCGATCAAAAGATCTACTCTAGGAGATATAGCAGCTCTCCAATTCACTATACTAAAAAAGTTGTTACAAGAGATTACATATGAGTTACAGAAAATATCCTTCGCCCTTAAAGTTCTCAAGAACAACGCAAATTGCTCCCAAGAACAAATTCCTATTTTCTACCCAAGTGTTTTACAACCTCTCCAACTCTCAATATATGATTCACTCAAACCCAAAATTTATAAGTAATTGGCAACCACTTAGATAACTCCAAAGATTTCCCAAAACCCTTGTCTTTATAAGTTTTCCAAGAATACCATAAACCCTAAGATTGTTTAACCCTAAACCGTTTTCTCCCTTTTACTCTAAAGCTCTAAATTGTCACACTTTCAAAATACGTATATATATATATATATAAAAGCTAAAATCCAAGCCCAAAAAACACAACTCGTTAATTGTTATAATAAAATATTATAAATATTTTATATTAATTTAGACTATTTCTAAATTAATATGTATCTAATATTCTAACATTAAATACCGGATCCGCAAACTGAACTGGTTAAACCCGAAATCCGCAAATTGTTCAAATCAGACATTCTTGCACATTTTCGACTTTCTGATATTGACAATCTCAAAATATGTTTTCTATCTATTCATCAACAAAGATTTTAAGACATACTTCAACACTTACACTTACGCATAGTAGCTTACGGGTAGAATGTTCAACCGTTCAAAGTTGGTGCTAAGTTTAAGTAATCTATGACTACACATATAATATTAGGTAAAAAATAAATTTCTCTATTTGAGGGAAAATCGAGACGCTATTCAAATTGATCCTCAAAATAATACTTTTCTTCTGAATTGGTTCTAAAATATTATAATTCACGTTTTTTTCTACAACTAAATCATTTAAAAATGGATGTATAATTTAATTTTTAATCATGGATGATATAGGCTGTTTAATGAAACTAATTTGAACTCGGTAAATGGAGAGAAATTATTGATTAGTGTGTAGAGAAGCTATAGAAGGATAAATTGAAATGATAATGATGATGATATTCGTTGCTTTTGCGGTGAAAATATAAATTTTAGAACAACAAATATAAGTATCAATATAAGAAGTTTTACTCTCTAAGTTAATAATGGTTACTTCTCCATCTATAAGGTGACTGACAAAAGAAATTATTCTGGACTGGACTGGCGCCTGACCCAACTGGACTAAGGCCCAAATATTTCTCAGCCCATGGGACATTCCTCCTCGTCGTTAGCTGCCCGTCAGACGGGCGTAAGCACGTGGCCTTCCACTAGCTTTGGCATCGGGCATGACTTGTCCTGAGCCAGGTCACCTACGCGAGTACCTCTCCATTTCTTCTGCCGAGGACTCCCTCCTCGTAGGGTTCCTTCACCTCCAATCCTTAGAATAAAACAGAGTCCACGCTCTCCCTGAAAGACCGCGTCTCCCCTTAAACTTCAGAGCGGTTGACCCAGGATGGAGACCATGTGCTGGTCTCCACTACACACGTAGGATCATGGCAGACTCCGAATTAGGTCTGGGTATCCAGTCCAATTGCGAGACCTTGGCCTAGCGTTGGGGGCTATAAATACCCTCTTTCACTAGAGGGTCAAGTAACATTAATTCATTCTCTCCTTACCTTGTACTTGCACTCTGATTGCTCCCTCTTCTCACTTTGGCATCAGAGTACCTTGCAGGTACACCCCCTAGTTCACTGAAAATCCAGACTGTTGCAGGCCACGAAGATCCATATGATCCGGTAGATCAGAAACTATCTTTAAGAACTAAATAATCCTTTCAAAAAAAATTGTTGATATCAAACTATTGCTAAAAAATTGCATTAAGTCTTTAATATTAATACAATCACATTACGACTATACAGTCCTCTTTTTTAAATTATTGAATATTTTGATAATGTGTATTCAAATTTTACTTTAATAAATTTAATGATTGACCTCAAGTGTTTAATGAATTTTTGTTAAAGACAAATTGTTTATGGCATTAGGAATATGGATTATATCTTCATGAATAACGAGACTTGATCACTCTTTCTTAAACCTGAAAAAAAAATCAAAAAATAAGGACGTCACATACTCATCTAAAATTTTAAAGTATTAGATACATGAATCACATCTTTTATAAATCAAACATTCTATCTATTCATAGACGATGTGAAACTTAACCAATTACACTATGCACATACTGATTTTAATCTTTCTTTATATCTCCCACACACAATATTTTTTTTTTTAAATGATAAATTTGTTATTTCTAATATTTATGTACAATATCATATATGTTTTCTATACAGAAAAATATTTGACAAAAGTTAGTATTATACTATAGATATTAATTATTTTATATATTAGAATTTACTAAAATGTTTGATTAAAATTTAATTATTGAGTTTTTCTTTATATTAGAATTTTATATATTCTTGAATGAATAAATATATTATATATCAACTGATTATGGTTACATTTTTTATAAAATATAAGTAGATATTTGACTAAAGATAGTATTTTTGTTGTATAATGTTTTTTATTTCTAGATTTGACTATAATATAAATTAATTTTTTGTAAGATAAAATATATATATATTTGACAAAATGTTGTATTTCTAGAATAATAATAATAATAAATATTAATTATTTCTAATATTCTTTATATATGACTAAAGATAATTCTTTTGTAATAAAATATTTTTGTAGAATATATATATATATATATATATATATATATATATATATATATATATATATATATATATATATATATATATATATATATATATGTATATATATATATATATATATATATATATATATATATATATAAAATACAAATATATTTTTGAAAAAAGATAGTATTTTTAATATATGATTATTATTCCTAATCTTTCTTTATATATTATAATTTACTAAAACAATTAATTAAAATTCAATCAATGAGTTTTTCTTTATATATTTTTGTAATTAAGCTATTTTTGAATTTTTAAAATCAAACTATCAATTAGAAATACTAAAATAATAGATAAAATCTCAAAATTACTCAATTGGAGGTGCGGGGAATCGAACCCCGTGCCTCTCGCATGCGAAGCGAGCGCTCTACCATATGAGCTACACCCCCCTTTGATGGTAAATGTCTGATTTTATTTAATTTAACTTTTATATGCATTAAAGAAGTTAAAATAAATAAAACAAAAATTAGGAAAACATGAATGAAACTCATGAAATTAAAAAATATCTCTTTTACATTAAACAATTTATATATCTAGTGATGGTAATTACCAATTAAGCTTCCTTCTATATAGATATCACCTCTATAAAAGACTTTCAACCTGTAGTAGAATGATTATTCAAATACTTACACAGATGTTGTTTTCTCTTTTTTATTAGTATCCATGATGAGCAACATTTGAATTTAAACTATTAACAATAACAATTGAATATGTCATATCATAATCTTAAATATAATTCTTCTTTTTCATATTGAATCATTCTACAAACCAACAATACATGTATTAGGAAATTTATAATCATGTTGGTCTCTCCTTGTTTCTTATAACATGTACTAAAACATTTGCAATTAGTATCGGTGGCACAAAAAATCTTCTAGCAAAAATATTAGATAATATCATTTTCTCGTGATTATTAATATCACTACGATTTTATTTATAATGTCTTTAACTTCTAGACTAAGTTGATAAAGGATTCTTTTAAGTCAACTTGAGCGGTATAAAGAGTGACTATAACATGTTTTTTAGAAGTCGGAGATACAAATTTTAATCTAAACATAAACACAAATTAAGAGGTGTTCTTCCTATAATCAATATCTCTTTCATAGCACGAATCTGACAATCCTTGCTGATTTATTTGTATATATATTGATGTATGCATTTAACAAACATGCATGAAAGATGGATTTGAACACATATATGCCTCAGTAAAGGAAACAGATAAAGCCAATTAGGAGGTGACTGCCACTAGTTGTTCAAAATGAAATAAAAAACAAGTGAGCAATAAATGGAATTATCCTCCAAAGTTACTTGATGAGCAACATGTATGAGAGGTTCTTCACACCAAGCATCCCTCCAAAACTTATTTGAGCTTTCATTTCCAAGCAACCAACGAGTCTGAACAAATGGTGGATTTACTTGTGCCAAAAACATGTCATTGTGCTTCAGAGTACTATGTAAAAACTTGAGTGAGAGTAAAATGTTTGCAACCTTGCCTTTACATAAGATGAAAATATCATCATCATATAGAATGTGGGATGACACCTACATAATCCTAGTTCATGTCATCATCTCAGGGTTTACATCATAAACTAACTTTGATATGCTTCTACTTAAAACATCCTCAGCTATAAGTAGGTGCACTCTCTAATGTTTCTACCATGAATGAAAATCTCTTTACTCATTAGAAATAAGAATATGCATGATTTGAGTAAAGCCTATCAGCTAGAATTTTGGATTAATTAGGTTCAGTGAATACATTGTCTCCATCTTTGAGCCAGTTTGAGTTTCATAGATTGTTCACAGTTGTAGTAGCATCTCTAACCAAGCTATGCACATTTTGAAACACTTCAAAGTTTTAATCTTTTAGCTTTTATTTCAAAAGGTAGATGTTTTTATTTAGAAGATACATGAGACAAAATACTACTTGAGTGTTCCAATTTGAAGCTATGAAATCCCTGCAACTCTCATGAATGGTCCACATTTTGATGGATTTAAACTAAGACATAAATTAATGACTGAAAAAGGGATTCAAATAGAATGGGAAAATGGTCTGAATGAAGTTTGATAAGGCTTGAAGCTGTAACTGAGACACGAGAAATAAACCAGCTCTGAGTGCAAATGCACCTGTTCGACCCTCTACGCTCATGAGCCCCTAGATGGATTTAAAGTATCATATATATCACCAAGGAATGAGACGAGTGGCTTTTAAAGAATTAAGATTATCACACATAAGTGACAAGTAGAATCATATATTACATCTAGACCTATCAATTGATAACCCATGTCAGTTTGGTATGAGACAACCTGAACACTGGTAAAACTTATCTGAGGAATCAAAATCATAATGCAGATGCACCATAAGTTAAGTTAGGGACCACACTAACTCTAGTGTTCATGGCAAACAACTTTAAACCTAAGGATTTACAAAATATTGCAAGAAAGATACCAAAGTTCATCCAAGGTTTCGCCAGGAAACAGAAATATGGCTTATGCAGAATCAACACATTTTTTAGGGCTAATCTGGTAGGGGCATTGGCAAGACCCCTAGCATTCCAGAATAAACACTTGATGAGAAACTTCTTAATTGCAATGCACTAATTCAATTCAACCACTACTTCTCTTGTACTATCTCTAAGAAAGTGGTATCTAACATCTATGTGTTTGCATCTTTCACGCGTAGTTGGATTTTTCGACAATTTGATTACAGAGTTGTTGTCAAAGAATATTATAGTCTTCTTCTTTTGATCAAATGCTAAAGAAAGTAATATATGGTCAGAAAATTAAAATAACTAGCAGGTGTGTTTGGGGTTCTTAGCATAAAACGCACAAATATTGCACCTGACACGAGTACCATTCAAAACAAGGATATGTTTATTTAAGAATTATAGGACACATCACAAATATAGCAAAGCACATACTATAAGTATGAAAACACAACTTGAGTCTGAAAAAGACTATTAATATTTTAAAAGTTGAACACAGGTCATTGCAAACAAAACAAAACAAAACAAAAATACAATTGCTTATCTAATTATTGTGGTAGTCTCGTATCTTTATAGCTGTAAAATTTCAAAAAATGAAGTATATAAAATGCAACTGGGATCATTTTGAAATGTCTATGAGTCTATCTTTGCTCAGAGCAGCAACACTGCCCGCTTAAGAAGTGTATGGCACGGTCCAACAACAAATTGCGAATAGCGGAATATAATCGTTTATTCAAAATTATTGTCTTGCTAACATACTTTTCTTCCATAAAATAATCCAATATCAATTGTTAATTACAATGAATCATTGCTCAAAGTTTGAACTGAGCTAAGACCGGATTTATTAAAGACACCCTTAGTCTTCATTTTCTTCCTTACAACTTCAACATCATTCCATCTTTCTGCTGAAGCATAGACATTTGACAAAGCAACATAATCTTCACTCTTATGAGCAAACTCCTCATAACTCTTCTCTTTAAACTTTAGAAGAAACCTCCCCACCTTCTCTCCCATTACAACATCCCCATGAATCTTACAAGCACTGAGCAAGCTCCTCCAAATCACAGTGTCCGGACTAATCGGCATTGCCACAATAAAATCATAAGCCTCGTTCAAGTTTCCATTCCTTCCAAGAAGATCAACAACACAGCCATAATGTTGTATCTGAGGCACCACACCAAATTTCCGTTCCATATCACGAAACAACCGAAGCCCTTCTTCAACGAGCCCTGCGTGACAACAAGCCGACAACAAACTCGCAAAAGTCGTTTCATTCGGCTTCACGCCATCATCTCCCATCTTATACAAAATCCCCAACGCCTCTTCCCCTCTCCCATGAATAGCTAGCCCGGTAGTCATCGCAGTCCAAGTCAAAACGTTCCTCAATTTCATCTGCCAGAAAACATACAAAGCACTCTCAAGACACCCGCATTTTGAATACATATCAACAAGTCCCGTCCCTATAAACACATCATCTTCAACCTTACACAACATTTTCACCGCAAACCCGTGTAAGCAAACACCAATTTCCATCATACCTAACTGAGAAGCCGCAGAAAGCAAACAAACCACGGTAGTATCATTCGGTCTAACATCACTCAACATTTCCTTAAACAAACACAGCCCATCCACAGCATTTTTCTGATTTCCATCTTTTACCGAACAATAACCAGCAATCATAGCATTCCACGTGACGACAGTTCTCTCAGACATTTCATCAAACACCTTACGTGCTGACTTAACATCTCTATTGTTAGCATAAAAATGAATTAAAGTAGTTGGAACTAAAACATTGGAAGTTTCAAAACCTTGTTTTATAATTAAGGAGTGTAGTTCTGTTCCTAATATTAACGTTGTATATGAAGGGGAACGAGCACAAGCTCCAAATATGAAATTGAAAGTGCGGTGATCGAAATGAAACAGTTGTTTAGAGAAGTTGGTTTTGAAAAAGTGAATAGAGTGGTTAAGGGGGGTGCATTTAATGAGAGTGTTGAAGAGGAACAAATGTGGGGTATGTAAGTAGTAAAAGATGGAATTGAGGAAGTTAGGGTTTGTAGAAGTGGAAGAGTAAAGGTTGATTAATTGGGACAAGAGTTTGGGGGAATTGAGGTTGCTGGTGATTAGTTGGGCGTGGATTTGTTTAATGTTGTTGTTGTTGTTTTTTATTGAGGTTTGTTTGGGTAAAGAATTTAAGAGTGAAATACATTTGAGTCTTGGAAGGGTTATTGGCATGAGATGGATTGGAAAAGCTCTTGACAGAATGTGTTTTTGTGAGTGTTAAGGTTGTTTCTGTTTTCACTTGGCTTGTTTGAAAATTGATTCTTACGTTTGAATACACAAAGGTTTGTTTTTTATCATTGTTTAGAAAAGGCTACACTGATAGACTACACGCAGGGGTTACCTTCACCCACTTTTTTCATTGACCTCCGAGTACATTAATTTAGAGAATTTTTTTTAGACCCCTATGGAGAGAACTTCCAGCTAAAAACCCAAAACTATATCTATTTTGGAAATAATTTTTTTTCAAAATTTTTTCAGATTTCGAAAATACACTTTCGAAAATATCACATGGCGGTGTTTTCGAAAATGCATTTCCGAAAACACCCATTTTTAAGAGTTTTGGAAGTACACTTCAAAAATTCATGCTTTCTAAATTGTTGAGACAACACCCAGAGCAACAACTTGCATTTCTATTCTCAATTAAATCTACTTCCTTCTTGACCAATAGAGCTTCAAAAAACCATGCTCCAACAGAGATCCCGCTAATAAAGCACATAAATCCAACTAATTGTAATCTATTCTCTGGAAGTTGGGTGTTTGATAACTCTTCAAATCCTCTTCTCTATGACTCTTCAACTTGCCCCTTCTTAGAACCTCAATTTGATTGTAAAAAGTTTGGAAGACTAGACACTGATTATCTTAAATATTCTTGGAAGCCAGATTCATGGCTTTGGCTAATATGCATAAGGATTTTCCTTATGTACCATGCATAAGCCTATATAAGCCATTGGATCATGTTTTTAATCCAGTATTGAGTATTGAGTATTGAGTGGTGAGTATTGAGTATTGAGTAATAACAATTGATGTCTAGAATTTGATCCAATAATCCAAGGGTCCATAATAATCTATGCACGGTGCATAGATTTTTATCTATGCACGGTAACTGCACCCCAGATTCATGTTCCTTACCAAGGTAGAGGTGTTATAGTGTTTATATTTATTTATGTTTAAGTATCTATGTAAGAGTTAATGTTGTTTTTGTGTGGTGTAGGTTCAATGGAGAAGATTTCTTGAACAAGTGCAGGGTAAGAAGATAATGTTTATGGGTGATTCATTGAGTCAAGAACTGCCCTTCCCTTTCAGTTTGGTCAAGAACTGCTAAAACGAAACAACAACAACAACCAAACCACCTAAATCTATTTGAAAGTATTTTTTCGAAAATGCATTTCCGAAACACTAAAAATGAGTTATTTTGGAAATGTATCTCCGAAAACATCCCCCATTTGATGTTTTCAGAGATGCATTTCCGAATTCTAGAAAAATCTGGAAAAAAATTACTTCGGAAATACATTTTTGAAGTAGGAGTATTTTTGGGTTTTCGCCGCGGGTGACCAAGAAGATATGAAGGTCTATAAAGAAATTCTCTTAATTTATGGAAAAAATAGAGTAATAAATAGGAGTATAGGACGTGGTTGAATAGAAAACAAAGTTATTAATTTTGCAAACTGGTTTATAATTTAGGGTATAGGAAGTATTACTTATTGTTAGTTACTTAGTTCCTTAGTAGGAATTTATTTATCAACAAACATGGGTGCACATTTGAGTTTGTCTTTCCTAGTTAAGGTGAAGGTCGGCCTCAATATCTTTTGAAATTTTGTTTGACCACAAATAAGATCCGAAAAGGATAATGAATAGAGAAATAAAATACAAAGTAAATAACATTGATACTCGTAACTTAGTTCGGTGCAACATTAACTATGCCTAGAGGGTTACAACTCAAATGAAAAATAATTCATTAATTTAAGTAGGAAAAAATATAACCAATCATTTGGGTTCCAGTGGTAAAGGAACTCCTGCAAAGTTCTCACTTTCACTCAAATATTCTCATAAGTGTTTGCAAGAAAATAATCTTCAACATGATTTGGATTAAAATACTTTTTCCAAATGCAATCTTTGCATACTTTTGGATGAACAAAAACATAAATGAATCTTGTAATAAATGCTAGAGCGATCACAAATACATAGAGTAGTGTGCACCCGAGTTAAATAGAGACATGATGTCTCACAACAAGTCAACACATGTTGCATAATAAGTTGCCTACAAAAATTAGTCAATCACTTGTAATAACAAACTCATCATTTTGCTATCTTTTAAGAAAAAGTATTAATGCAAGGATTGACACACCTTCTTCTAGATTAGATCACACAATGGATGCTAAGCACACAGTGAATACTAATTAATATTGACATCATTCAACCAAGTAACAAAAGTATCTATCTTACTAATCTTACCGGTTGATCAGAATCTTAAGTGGACCAGAGACTTCGCGTACAATGCTGGAATCAAGGAGAGGGGGGAGGTGTACCTGCAAGGCACTCAGATGATAAAGTCAATAAGAGCACAGAGATACATTAGAATGTTTAAGATTGGATTTGAATACCTGATCCTCTCAAGTGAGAGGGTATTTATAATGTCCCCACCGCATGGCCATTGGTCCCTATTTTGGGTTGGGCATCCGTGACCCAATTCCAAAATAGGTGACTGCCTGAATTTTCTCCGTGAAAGCAGGGTCAGGCAGGTCATGCTCGACGTCCTGGATGGGCTGTGCATAATGCAAAGTTCTATCTTTTCATGAATCATTGCCATTCTAAACTATTTCAAACCTTCATAGAAATGTCTCAAACTTTTGCATCAATTCATAGAGGGTTCTTAGGATATATTTAAGGCAAAATACATCAAAATTTCAAATGGTCTCTGTAACACCCTGGATTTCCGCTTACCCCGCGGGGCTTCCGGCCTACCAAGCATGTCACCAGCTTAATCAATAATCCCCCCTAGGTCCGCTTATCGGCTGCCCAGGAAATATTGTTTTTGCCTCCCGCAGGAATCGAACCACGTACCTAGGGGTTAAGTACGTATTCATAGCAATTCCTGCTACCACTTGAGCTACTAGCTCAATTGGTAGCAGGAATTGCTATGAATACGTACTTAACCCCTAGGTACGTGGTTCGATTCCCGCGGGAGGCAAAAACAATATTTCCTGGGCAGCCGATAAGCGGACCTAGGGGGGATTATTGATTAAGCTGGTGACATGCTTGGTAGGCCGGAAGCCCCGCGGGGTAAGCGGAAATCCAGGGTGTTACATTAAAAGGCGCCTTTTTAATGTAACACCCCGATATCCGCTGCACGCATCAACCGTGTCGGCCAACCGAGCATGTTACCGGCTTAATCAATAATCCCCCCTAGGTCCGCTTATCGGCTGCCCAGGAAATATTGTTTTTGCCTCCCGCAGGAATCGAACCATGTACCTAGGGGTTAAGTACATATTCATAGCAATTCCTGCTACCACTTGAGCTAATGTAACACCCTGGATTTCCGCTTACCCCGCAGGGCTTCCGGCCTACCAAGCATGTCACCAGCTTAATCAATAATCCCCCCTAGGTCCGCTTATCGGCTGCCCAGGAAATATTATTTTTGCCTCCCGCAGGAATCGAACCATGTACCTAGGGGTTAAGTACATATTCATAGCAATTCCTGCTACCAATTGACCTGTAACACCCTGGATTTCCGCTTACCCCGCAGGGCTTCTGGACTACCAAGCATGTCACCAGCTTAATCAATAATCCCCCCTAGGTCCGCTTATCGGCTGCCCAGGAAATATTGTTTTTGCCTCCCGCAGGAATCGAACCACGTACCTAGGGGTTAAGTACGTATTCATAGCAATTCCTGCTACCAATTGACCACTAGCTCAATTGGTAGCAGGAATTGCTATGAATACGTACTTAACCCCTAGGTACGTGGTTCGATTCCTGCGGGAGGCAAAAACAATATTTCCTGGGCAGCCGATAAGCGGACCTAGGGGGGATTATTGATTAAGCTGGTGACATGCTTGGTAGTCCGGAAGCCCTGCGGGGTAAGCGGAAATCCAGGGTGTTACAGTCTCTTTCATTCAAAATTCACATACAATTCAAACAATTTTCAAAGTGGTCATACATCATAAAATAATGAAACTTTGTGCATAAACTTTCATATCATTGAAAAGTTTAAATCAAATTTCTGAGCACTTAAGGTCATATATTATTGAATTGTACATTTGAAAGAGAAGTTCAATTGTCTATTGAAATTGATTCAAGGACAACCTCATATATTTAAATTTGTTCAAGTATTGTAATTGATCACAAAGTGTTCGGTGACTTAATTTGTAAAGAAAATGTGTGTACTTTCTAAAAGTGTTCTTAAATAGAAAGTGGTATATTTTCTATTTGTGTTGGAAAAAGTTCTTGATTAAGGGAGATTTAAAGTCCACCATATTGATGGTGTTTGTGAAAAGTTCTTTTGAATTTAGTTGATTCAAAGTCTACCATAGGTTTTGTTTTTATGTTAGAAGTGTTAGTTTTCCATGGTTTTTGTATTTGGCATAATTTTGCCAAAACATGGTTCTTATCTGATGTTGAACAAGATGTTGTAACATCTTGTCCTACTGTCATAACAGGTTCAACTATTATGTGTTTTGATAGATGTTCTGTCAGATGTTGTGACATCCTACACCAGAACATCCTGATAGTCACACAGTTTTTTTATCCTCGAAAGATTTGATTGAAAAATGTGAGAATATGGAATATTCAGATATTTATTATAGGTGCAGGCTATCAAGGATTGTTTAGGACAAATATAAATTAGTCTATGTTTTTAGAAAAAAAATCTTTGAGATTTCTTTTAGAAAACTAAGATTTAATTTGATTTGATTTGTTCCTAATTTGTAAAAAGATCTTGCAGTTGTTTTCAGAAAGGAGAAGAATGAATTTTTTTAAAGTCCAAGCCCATACTGCAAGAGTCTATAAAAAGGAACTTGGGAAACCTAGTTTTGCAAGCATTCATAGAAAAGAAACCGTTGATGCAATAAGGGTTGTTGTTTTAGGAGTCTCTCAAGTTTTCATGTGTTCTTTTATTTTGTGTCACTCATGTATCTTTTGATACATTGAGGTGGACGCGTGTTCTCACTCTTGAAGCTTTTAAATAAGAGAGTTGAGTATTGTTCTTGATCAAATTTTTTAAGCAAGATCAAGTATTGTTCTTAGTTAGGGTGCTTAACTAAGTATTTTTATTAGAAAGTGTAAATTTTCTATTTGGGTTCCCTTGATCACAGAGTGTGTGACTATTTATTATTGCGGTGATTAGAGGTGGGATGTCGACTTCCCAAGTCTAGATGTCGACTTCTAAGCAGAAATAACACTAGGTAGTGATTAGTCGAGAAGTTGTAAACTGGGACTGTTTAGACTTTGAACTAATACTGCTAATAGTGGATTTTCTTCCTGACTTGGTAGCCCTCAAAGTAGGTGTTGTTGCACTGAACTGGGTTAACAATGATTCATTGTTTTATTTATCATTCTGCAATTTATTTTTAAGTTCCGATAAGTTTGCTGTAGGTCAGCAGATGCTATAACATATGTCTTGATATTGTGTGCTGTTAAGACATCTATTGTAAGGGCCAAAATTTCAAGAAGATTGTAAGAGAGGTCTTGGTGGGAGGCTTTCGCAAATATCTAACATAGTGACAAATCTTTCAAGGTGTGAATGGACTAGATGTACCCTTAAGTTGTAAAGGGGAACTAAGATAACTCTCTTATGTCTTTTACTTTCTTGTACTTTATTTTTTTCTTCACTTTTAGTTCTAAGTTCATCATCATAGTTTAAAAAAAAAATAAAAAGAAAAGAACATATGCAAAATAATAAGAAAAATTCATAAAACCTAATTCACCCCCACTTAACTTGCACTTTGTAGTTACAATTTGGATCAGAGCAGGTTAATGTAACTTGCTCCTCGATCCAGGAATATATTGTAACACCCTCTAAACTCCACGACAAAAATATTGCATAATCAGAGTAATTTAGCATGCATATCAAAATAGAGCGTCACATGTATTGAAAAACTTAAACAAAATAAACACAAAAGCATTTGGTCATGTTCATAACACGCATTTAAATTCATGTTCCATATGCACATTACAGCGGAATAATTAATCTTTTCAAAACGATACCAATATTAAAGTATCATAATATAAAGTCATGCATAAAAGCATAGGCAACAAAAGCTTGGTACAATACAATTGAGTCATACTTCTTTCATAAAAAATTAAATAAATGTTCTCATGAGCACACATTGTTTGTGAAATAAAAAGACATAAATAAATTCTTATATTTAACCTTTATGTTGATGATCTAATCTGCACTTGAAATGATTAAAGAATATTTGAGACATTCAAGAGCTCAATGCAAAAAAGATTTGTCATGATTTATTTAGGCAATATGAGGTACTTTCTTGGATTAGAAGCCATACAACTTAACTATGGGATATTCATGATTTAGCAAAAATATTATATGGAAATTTTGTTAGTATCAACATGGACTAATGTAACATAGTTTGTCGTCCCATAGCTCATAAAAGTAAACTAATTAGAGATGAAAGAGATATAGTTATTGATTCAACAAAGCATAAGAAAATGATGGGATTTTATTACGCTTAATCTTACCTTATAAGTTTGTCTAATTATAAGATACATGGAACCATTAATTGAGATTCACATGGCTATAGTAAAAAGGAACACATAAGTAAATCAGAGGGACAATGGGCTTTGGCATATTATACAAAAGGAACACATAAGAAAATCCGTAAGAATTGTCAAATTCATGCTATGAAAGAGATATTGATGATAGGAAGAACACCTCTTATTTTGTGTTCATGTTTAGATTAAAATTTGTATCCCGGTCATCTAAAAAGCATGTTATATCCACTCTTTACACCATAAAAGTTGAATATGTTACAATTACTTCATGTGCTTACCATGACATTTGGCTTAGACAAATTCTTGACCAACATGGTCTAGAAGTTAAATACATTATAAATAAAGTCATATTAATATTAATAATCATGATAAAATGATATTATCAAATATTTTTGCTAGAAGAGTTATTGTAACGCGATACAAGTTGCAAAATTTTTAGTATATGTTATAAATTTGGTTGAGAAACAAAGAGCCGAACATCATGATTATAAAATTATTAATACATTCATTATTGGTTTGTAGAATGGTACAATGACAAATAATGATTATATTTAATATCATCATATTGGAGTGATATGACATATTCGTTACTATTATTAATGATAGTTTAAATTTCATGTTGTTCACAACAAGGATACTAATGATAAAGAGAAAACAACGTCAATTAAGTATTTAGACAATCATTCTATTAAAAATGAAATTCTTTTATAGAGGTGAACGTCTATCACATGGTAGAGCGCTCGCTTCGCATGCGAGAGGCACGTGGTTCTATTCTCTGCACCTCCAATTAATTTTTATAAGAGTTTTAATTTTATTATATTTTAATACTTCTAATTGATATTTAGTTTGATTTTAACCAAAGTCTAAGTTCAAATGTCAAAATAGTCATTAGTGTAGTTTTAATTAATAATGAAATTTTATTTTTCAAATTTTAAAATGTTTAAATTTTTAATATAGTAAATATTATTTATTAAATTTAACAAATGACAATAATAATTGCCATGTGATGTCTTAATTTTGTTTATAAAATACAATACATATTTTAAATTTAAAATAAAATATCTATCATAACTTTTTGAAAATAATATAATCTCTTTGTCAAAATTTACTTAGTCTTTATTGGAAAGGTTCATTGAATATATCAATTTGATAAACTAATATGTCATATATATATATATATATATATATATATATATATATATATATATATATATATATATATATATATATATATATATATATATGTTTTTTTTATCAAATTACTTAATGTTATAACAAATATTACAAATAAGAAATATTATAATGTAAAAGTACAATCTTTGGTTAAATATATATTTATATTTTATAAAAAAAGTATTTTTGCCTACTTAGTTGATATATACTATGTATATCCAATTTTAAAGGAATTTCCCAAAAATTCAAAAATAGCTTAATTACAAAAATATATAAAGTAAAACTCATTGATTAAATTTTAATTAATTTTTTTAGTAAATTATAATATATAAAGAAAGTTTACAAATAATTATCTTTATATAAAAATATAATCTTTTTTCAAAAATGTATTTTATTATATATTTAATTATATATATATATATATATATATATTTATTTATTTATTCTACATAAATATTAGAAATATTTTATTATATATTTAATTATATATATATTTTTATTCTACATAAATATTTTAAATATTTTATTATAAACGCATTATTCTAAGTCATATATAAATAAATTTTAAAAATAATTAATATTTATTATTATTATTATTATTATTATTATTATTATTATAGGAATACATACTTTTGTCAAATATATAAGCAAAATTATCATTTATTATTAATATTTATCATCTTATAAAAAATAATTTATTTTATTAGCAAATTTATAAATAAAAAACTCTATTTAATAAAAACAATTATTTAATAAAAATACTATCTATAGTCAAATATCTATTTATATTTTTTTTAAAAGTTTTCTTTGCCTTAATCAGTTGATATATACTATATTTATTCATCCAAGAATGTATATACAATTTTTATGGACTTTTCTTTGAAAATACAAAGTTTAATAGCTATTAAAATATATAAAGAAAAATTGAATAATTGGAATTTTTATAAACATTTTAATATATAAATATAATAAATAATTATATTATAAAAATAATAACTTTTATCAAATAGGTAGTATTTTTCTTTATAGAAAACATATATGATATTCTACATAAATATTAGAAATAACAAATTTATCATTTATATAAAAATTGTGTATGGGTGATATAAAGAAAGATTAAAGTGCAAACAAGTCATTCGAATAAAATCCACCAAAGAATTTTTAAAGTCTTGTATTGAGATACAAACGAGGGCACATGGTAATTCAAATTAGGTGTGCAAAGAGTTAAAAAATAATATAAAAACCTATTATTGATGCAATATAAGTTTCAAAGTAACATGCAAAATCATTTTCAAATACTTTGCAATTGAGACATAATTGGGGACACAAGTTACAACATACACTATGTCTAAATCTATATTATTGACACTCTGTTTAAACAGTAAAACTTTTTATTCTATATAATTACAACCTCGACTATAATATTGAATTCAAGTGTGAATTGTTAAGTTCCACACAATCTATAAAAAGATAGAATGTTTGATTTATAAAATATGTGATCTATAAATCTAATGTCTTCAAATTTTGGATGAAGATATGACGTCCCTTTCGAATGATTCCAAACCCTATTATAGGATGTGAGAATTCACACTTGTGAAAAATAATTTTGCTTTTAGGAATGAGTGATAAGTCTCATTATTTATAAAAGATATGATCCATATACCTAAAGTCATAAACAATTTATCTTTAATTAAATTTTATTAAACACTTGAGGTCAATCATTAAATTTATTAAAGTCAAATTTGAATACATATTATCAAAATATTCAATAATTTAAAAAAGAGGACTATAGTCATATTATAATTGTATTAATATTAATGACTTAATGCAATGTTTTTAGCAACAGTTTGATCATCAACAATCATTTCGAAAGGATTACTTGGTTCTTGAAGATAATTTCTTTTGTCAACCATCATATAGATTGAGTAGTATCCATTGTTAACTTAGATAATAGAACTTGTTTCATTGACACACATTTATTGCTCTAAACTTTATATTTTCACCGAAAAATCAATGAACATCATCATCATCATCATCATCATTGTCATCTCTCTGTTACCTTTATCCTTCTCCAGATACTCTACACACTGATCAATAACTCAATTTGTCGAGTTCAAATCAATTTCATTGAACGACCTATCATCCATGATTAAAATTTGAATTTTACATCAATTTTTAAATGGTACAGTGTTAGAAGAAATGTAAATTATAATATCTTAGAACCAATTTAGAAGCAAAGTGTTATTTTGAGGATCAATTTGACTAACGTTCCAGTTTTCTCTTAAAGTAGAGTATTTTATTTTTCACCTCACATTATGTATGTAGTTGTAGATTACTTAAACTTATCACAACCTTGAACCTTCTACCCCTAAGCTACTATGTATCAAGTATGCATGGTATTTGGGTAGGGATGTAGTGGGTTTTATTTTTATTTTTTAAGTATTACAATCAAACATAATCTCGTGATCAAATCATCCACTTCACAATAAACATGAGTTGAGTCAATATGAAGGAGATAATCTAAAATATATGGTGATAATAAAAAATATTTTACAATGTAATAATATTAAACTTTTACACTATCACTTGATATATCTATTATAAACAAAAATTTAATATACAATTAATAAAAAATAATAATAACTAAAACATAAATTATTTTGATTATTTCAAGTTAAAAACTACATGAATTTTTTTTTCATATAACTATCGTCAATTGGTAAATTTTAAATTATTTTATAGTGAAGGAAATATTCAAATGCTAAAGTAATAATATGATACCATTTTTTATTTTTTGTGCAACTTTATTTTTTTCCCTAATTGTTAGGAAGGTACATTGTTTAGTCTAAGGGCCTACATCCAACCGCACTGATAAGCTAGATGCATAGAATTAATTTGTTCTATTTAAAGGTCCAAACTCTTATGAGGACTTCTCAAAATAAAGAGGGAGCAAAGGGATAAGGAGTGTATAATTTTCTCCAACTATGGAGAATAATGGTCGAGTATGCACCATTTGTAATAGGTTCTTTTCTAATGGGAAGGCTTTGGGAGGCCACATAAAATCCCACTATTCCAAATTACCAATCCCTCCAAAACCTCCATTAAGTAGGCAAGTACCTGAATATTCAGTAGAGTCAACCCAACCTCCAAATCACTTTATCACCACATCTTCCTTATCAACTACAAATACAAGAAATAACTCCATACACAATCTTAGATCTTTGAAAAGAAACTGCTATTATAACCTAGAAAACTTTGGTAGGAAAATTGTGTTCGAGTTTTATCCAAAAAAACCAACTGGAAAAAGATCGAAACGCAGTCGTAGACAATTCAATGTGATTGAAGAAAAAGAAAAGAATACCCAAATTAGCGTGGCTGGAGAAAAAGAAGAGAATGCACAATTTAATGTCGCTGAAGAAAATGAAGAGAGCATACAATTTCAATTAGTGTATGATGATCATGATATGGAAGCTGCTAAAACACTGGTTATTATTTCTGCGAAAGAATGGCAACATATCGAGGAGAAATACTATCAAAAGAAGGCAAAAGTTTGTGAAAGTGATCCCGTTGGATTTAAGTGTGATATTTGTCATGAAGTGTTTCAATCTCATCAAGATTTTGTTGGACATGATAAAATGCATAAGGAAAGTAATAATCTATATGAAGAAGTCAGCGTAAGTGGAAACGAAGATGATATTGTATATGCAGAAGTGCATAAGTGTATGTATTGCTTCGAAATCTTTGAATGTGATGAATTACTTGAGAAACACAGGAAGGTACACTTATCTTATTCTTCTTATTCTAAGCCATAGAAACATGGTTTTAAATTGCGGTCGTGGTCGTTGGTTTAGGTTTTAATGTCATTGCATTTTCTTTGTTTGAATAATGTTAAACCTTTGGGTTTATTTTATTTTGATTATTATGTAAAAGTCTTGCTGGTAATTTTTACCTATTTTCTCTGTTACTTATTGTTTTTGCCTACAATAAATTTCTATTGAAATGGACATCTCTATTTTAGATCTTAATTTTCTGCAATAAAAATTATCACGTAGTTACAAGCAGTAATCAATCTTTTTCATTGATTTGATATCAAATGGTACAAATTACACTCTCATTAATTAAATGTTAAATAGCCTCGATTATTAACCAAAGATCAAACGAGCGAAAATTATAACTTTTTGACGTTGTTACAATAGACAAAATAAATTCCTCAATTCCTAAAAAATTGTTATTATTATATACAATGAATTAAATTTAATGATTAGTAAATTAGTGTCGCGACGTAAAAAATATTCGAGCATAACGAGCGCTCGAAATACAACAGAGTCGCCACTGGAGTTTATTTATTCTAAAAGAAAAGGAAAAATATCGATAAAACCCTTAAAAGAATGACAATATGTTAGAGGCAACCAAGTTATGGTCCGGAGTCGGTTATGCGAGGAGGAAGGTATTAGCACCCATCACATATGTTGTACTCAACGAGAAGCAATTAGTTAGTATTGCAAAAGAATGTTAGCGTACACTTGTTGTAGCTTATTCTAATTATTGCGAGTTATTTACAAAAGGAAACTCAAGACTACATAGTTCCGGTAGAAAAATACATATATGTTGATTGATTTTAATTGTAAAAAATGAGTTTAGTCGCACTTGGGTAGCAAAAAGACTCGATGGTTGAAAAACGCTCGCGCTTGGGCAAAGAAAGACTTGTTGATAAAAAAATCGCGCTTGGGCGATAAATGAATTTGATTTGTCGAGATTGATTTTAAGTGGATGACGAGTATTTGAATAACAAGCTAAGTACGGCTAGCATTCAAAATACACGAGAAAAAGACAGGATAAATACGTCCAAACCAATCCTTTTTCATCCAAATTGATTATGAAATTTGTGAGACGAATTAAGTCAAAAATATTTAATGGAAGACAAGCATTTGAACAATTAACTAAGTATGAGTAGCATCCAAAATACTCAGGGAAAAGAGAGGATAAATCCATCCAAACCATTCCTTTTTTATCTAATAAAGACCAAACTAAATTCGATTAGTTAACATGTTTTGAACGGAAAACAAGTATTTTAATGGGAAGCTAGATATGACTATCATTGAACACTCGGGAAACAGAGAGGATAAATATGTTCAAACCATTCATTTTTCAACCGGTTTTTATTATGAAAATATTTTGAAATATTTTCATTGAGTTTGAAAAATGACTTGATGTTGATCAAGCGTTTTGTTCGCATTTGTTTTGAAAATTTGATTGTTAAACGATCTTATTTTGATGATGAAAATGGTTTTGAAGTTTGATGAAGGTTAATTAAATATTTTTTAATTATTTTTGGAATGATTTGAGGTTGATTAAAAAATTTTGATTATTGATCTTGATGTGGAAGATAAGCTTGACGACAATGTAAAAGTATCGAAAAGTAACGCAATGCACAAAATGAATTAACGTGAAAGCATGAATATGTAGGAGAGTTAATGCACAACGAACATGCATTCATCGCAATCGAATCGAAAAGCAAACAATACATAACATGCATATGTTGAGTTGGCATAATATGATGACACTAATTGAGTTCACGTAACACGAGGAGTTAACGCGCAAAATCACTTAACGCGCAAATTGAGTTAATGTGACGCAAAGACGCGAATTGAGTTCACGTAACGCGAAGAGTTAATGTGCGGGAACTATAACGCAAGGACACGAATCATAATGCAAATTCATGAATTATAACACAAAGTCACAGATTATAACGCAAAGTCACTGATTGTAACGCAAGGAATAATGTAACTCAACAAAAATAAAGTAAACAAAATGAGAGTTAACGTGTCACAACAAATCGTGCGAGACGTCTTGTAGGTAGTGAAAAATCAACATATGGAGTTTTGATGACAAAAATGCGTATTGATAGTTTGCTGCAAACACTAAATAGATCATCTTAGAAAGACTCAAGACCAAAGTAATTTTACAATCAGACAATATTTAGCAAAAGCCTTGAAGCTTCCCTGATGCAAAGTGTGAAAGCTCTCCGAGTCATGTCTGTCAGTCATGTTTGAGTGAACTGAGTATTGTAAAGATAAATGTGGTAGCTTAAGAGTACTAAGGAAACTCACACACAAACACACACACACACACAAGCACTAAAAAACCTTTTCTATCAAAATAAAATGTTTCTAAAATATCCCAATTATGAGATTGGGGTGCTTAATAGCCATATTTATGACTATGCTCCCCTATTGGTTAAGCTGCAGGGCATTCATGTAATGAGGAAAATAGTTGCTCAACCTAGATTTAGGTTTTTAAACAATGTGGTGGAACAAGCAGATTATGCAAAGGTGATACAAAATAGCGGGAATAAAGTGGTACATGGTACTCCTACGTATAGGTTGTGGAGAAAATTGGAGAGCCTTCAACAACACCTTAGATCTTTAAATATAAGGGTTACTAACGAGGTTAAAAAGGTCCAAGAATATAGGAATTAACTTGATCAAGCTCAGGAGAAGCTTAGCAGGAACTTGTTTAATACTGAGTTGATGCAAGAAGTGGAGAGGATAACGGGTAAATTTATACAGGCTACTGAAGAAGAGGAAAAACTTCTCAGACAAAGATCTAAAGTTGATTAGATAAAGCTGGGTGATGCTAACAATGAATATTTCCATGTGATTGTTAGAGGAAAAAACAAGATGAATGGCATACATAGGCTTATTGATAATAATGGTAAAAGTATTACGAATCTTAAGCACTTGGAACAGGAAGTGCTGAAGTTTTATAAAGGCTTAATTGGTACTGCTACTCCTCATTTGAGACATGTTGACATAGAGGTGTTGAGAAAAGGAAAGCATATCAAAGAGAGTATTAAACATGACTTGATCAGGACCATAACTGAGAAAGAAGTGAGGGAGGCTATTAACAGCATTGGTGACAACAAGGGTTCAGGCCTTGATGGTTATAATACAAAGTTTTTCAAAAGTGCTTGGAATATCATCAAAGGAGATCTTATGGAAGCCCTTCAAGATTTCTTTGTTAGAAACCAAATGTTTGCTGCTATAGAATGTGCTCTTGTAACTCTTATTCCAAAAACATCTGATGCCAAGAGTATAAAGGAGCTTTGGCCTATAGCCTGTTGTATTATGGTCTACAAGATTATTTCAAATACTTTGGCCAAAAGGCTTAGTAAAGTCATTAATGAAGTTGTTGAAAGTAGCCAATATGCTTTCCTCCCAAGAAGAGTTATCCACGATAATATTTTCATGGCGCACGAATTATTGAAAGGGTATAGCCGCAAGCACGTGTCGCCTAGATGTGCCATTCAAATGGATATTCAAAAGGCGTACGACACGGTGGAAGTTCCAGCTTTGAATTGTATCTTATGGGAATTAAACTTCCCTAAAAAAATTTTTGATTGGATTATGATATGTGTCTCGACTGTTTCCTTTAGGTATTTGATCAATGGCCAGATTACTGAATATATCAATGCACGTTGTGGACTCAGACAGAGGTATCTTGTCTCTCCACTTCTGTTTATGATTGTGATGGATTATCTCCACAAGTGTCTGCAAAAACTAAATCACCAGCCCAACTTCAACTACCACCCTCGGTGTGAGAAACTGAAGAAAATTAAGATTAGCTTTGTGGATGATATGATTGTATTCTACAGAGGAGATTATGGATCTGTTAAGTTGCTTATGAAGGAGTTTCATGGTTTCTCTTAGGCGAGTGGTTTGGTGGCCCACCCTGCAAAGTGTAAGTTGTTCTTTGGGGGAGTCCAATTCAAAGAGAGGCAGATGATCATGAGAGAAACTGGTTCTTCCAAAGGAGATATCCCATTCAAATATTTGGGTATTCCTTTGTCTAGCAAGAAAATCACCATTAAAAAATGTAGGCCACTGATATAGCACACTAGTAACTAAGATCAAGCATTGGACCTCGAGACTTTTGATTTATGTTGGCCGATGCCAATTGATTAGAAGTGTACTCTTCGCAGTCACAACATATTGGATGCAAATTCTCCAATTACCTCAAAAAGTCATAAAAAAACATTGAAGATACTTGTATGAGTTATTTGTGGAGTGGTAAGGAGGAAATTGGTAGGAAGGCTCCCATTTCCTGGGAGAAAATATGTAGTCCTAAATCGGCTGGGGCTTGAACATTGTCTCTACAGGTTTGGAATAAAGCTACAATTAGCAATTTGCTATGGATCATCCAGAATAAATCTGACAAGCTATGAATTTGATGGCTAGATACCTATTACTTTAAAGGTGGAAATGTGTTACAGTGGAAAATTCCCAACTTTTGCGCGTGGATTTTGAAGAAGATCATCAAGAGTAGAGAGTTTGTTTGCTCGGCGAATAATTGGGATGAGGCGGCTAACAAAGGTAAGTATAAGACGAGTCTGATGTATAAGGCTTTACGTAGGGAATGTGTGCAGGTGGATTGGGACAAAATCCTTCTCAATAATCATCCTAAGCCTTAGCCAAATTCACACTATGGATGGGTTTATGGAAAAACCTTCCCCCAATGGACAGGTTGGCTAAATTTGGTGTCAATGTTGATCTCAAATGCTATTTTTGTGACTGTATGGAAACTATGGAACACTCATTTTTTTAGTGTGATATCACTAACAGTATATGGCAAAAGGTAATGTTGTGGTTGAACTTGATTAGAAAGCCCACGGGCTGGACCTCAGAGATGGAATGGCTCATTAAAGAATCTAAGAGGAAAGGCTTGAAGCGACAAGTGTTCAAACTAGTATTGGCGGAAACCATGTACGAGCTTTGGAGGGGGAGAATGATTTGATTTTCTCCTAGAAAGAGTTAGATAATAAAATCATAGATAGTATTATCCATAATATTAAAATTAAATGTAGCTTGTATAGAAAGTTAAGTGTACATATGACACAATATACCTAACTTAGTTTGTTTTGCGTCCTAGATCCTTGTGATCGGATTGTACTTTAATGTTTTTGGTGAGTAAGATTTAATGCTTTAATTAAAAAAACATTAAAAAGTGCCTTGAAATTATGCTAGATGACTTAGGAGTTGTGGAAATGACTAGAGGGAAATTTTGTATTATCTAATTGATTTGAACTTTGATCTAATTGATTAGATCTTCTCAAATTTATGCCCTAAGTCATTCAAACATCGCCTTAAAGATATGTAACGGCTCTATATCACAATCTTCCTTGTTGGGCATCTAAGCGGTGATATTTAGAGCATCTAATCGATTAGGCTAATTGATTACATAATCAATTTGGCATATGGACATTTTTATTTTTGGGTGATCCCAACTACTATATAAAGAGAGGTTTCCTTCACTTGAAATCACGCGACTTTCCAACGGTTTTTTATTTCTTTGGAGTTTATTATTTTTCTCTCCTAATTTTTCTATTTCACTGTTAGTTATCTAAGGGCTATTGAGTGAATCTCTATTTACGAGGAGAATATTTTTGAAAGGGGTCATGTTGGTCGTTTATAGTTGTCATACCCCAAAATTTACCCTCGTACATTTGCAAACGTCATTTTATTTCGAATAATTGACGTAGCTCAGGTGGTAATGATTTGAGGTTAAAAGGTACATGAGTGAGAGGTCCTGGGCTTGAATCTCACTTCTAACATTTCTCCTTTTTTATTTGTTTTCTAATTTTAATTCTAACTTTATTTCCATTATTCAAAAATCATAAAAATTGCATTTTTTTTATTATTTGAATTTAATTTTCGCACTAATTAAATAGGCATTTTTTAAAATTGTCAATTTTCACTTTTATGTATTTTTTAGTCAAAAAATCACCAAAAATCATAAAATATTCAAAAAATCCAAAAAAGGAAGTTTTTAATTTTATTTGTTCTATTTTTAACATTTTTCACAACTTGGGTAACAAGTAAAGATCTTTTTAAGAAAATATTAGTTAATCATTTAAAAGATCACAATCAAATTATTTTTGATTTAAGCTTTTAATGAATAGTTAATATTTGATTTTTTGTTCCATATTTGTTGACCTAAGTTACACTATAAATATCACTAATTTTTACACATTAGTCACACAACAATTCTAACCCTTACTCCCACTCTCTCTCACAAACACAAAAAATATTTTCTCCTCCTTCTCTCTAAGATCAAACTTCACTTTCTCTCATGAATATCATAACAACTTCATAGCTTATTGAAGAACATCAAGAACACTTTAAAAAAAACTCAATAACTTATATTTTCCTCTCACCGTAGAACCGAGCGATTCAACCTCCGCCGAAGACTCCACCGTAGAATCGTGCGGTTAAATGCGCATCTTTCCTCCACAAACCGCCATCGAAGCCCTCAGGTGTTGTTGTTTTATTATTATTAGTTTTGCTAGCTTTTTATTGGTTCAATTGATGGCCATGATTATTGTTTTGA